>NW_007250968.1:715053-798207 GCF_000164805.1 Carlito syrichta | reverse complement strand
CTCGACCTGCTGGGCTCCGACGATCCTTCCGCCTCAGCCTTCCAAGCAGCCGGAATTACAGGCATGTGCTACCACGCCCGGCTGATTATTTTGATTTATTGTAGAGATGAGGTCTCGCTGCCCAGGCGGGTCTCGAACCCACGGGCTCAGGCAATCCACTCACCTCAGCCTCCCAAAGGCGCGGGATTACAGGCTGAGCCACCGAGCCTGGCTCACTTGCTCATTTCAATTGCCATCGTGAAGTGGAAGGTTGATTGAACATTGTGTCAGCATATTTAGTCCAATTCCCTAGGTGATTTGTTTCATAAAATACTGCCATTGCTGGTGGAGCCCCTTACTAGTGCTCCTGAGAATAGTTGACCCACAAAACGCATGGTCCTACCATGGCATTGGAGCCATAATTTTTATTAACAGCAACAGCTACAACAATAAAACCATCCATCAGAGATTGTTGTACATAGTGAGCAAAACCCCCATCTTACAGGCCTATCTTGTGATGTTTTGAGAGAGGGAAAGATTGTCACTCAATGTTTTCTCAGTGTTGTGGCACAGCACTGGCACTGTATCCTGGGAGATGGCGTTGGTGACGCTCTTTCTTCACCAGGCATCTACAGACCATTCCAGGACCTCTGTTTGCCTCCACAGAGAACCATAGTGAGTGGCACTGAAATTACATGTAGACCCATTTTTCTCATATTGCATCCATTTTTCTTTGTCCCATATGTTTCCTATTTTACTACATTTCTACATGAGGCAACGTATCCAGTCATCTATTCTTGTTTTAAATAGATTTATTGTATCCTGGGCACCGTGGTAACTTTGGGTGAAATCATGACACCTAGAGTCTACTAGCTTAGAGGGTGCATTGTCAAAATTTTCCAGAGAAACAGAGTCAGTAGGAAGGAGAAAGAGAGAGACGAAGGAGAGGGAGAAGAAGGAGGAGGAGGAAAGAAAGGAGGGAGGGAGGGGGGAAGGGGAAGGGAGAAATTGATTTTAAGGAATTGACTCATATGATTTTGGATCCTAGTAAGTTCAAAAATCTGTAGGATAAGCTGGCAGCCTGGAGACCAAGGTAAGAGTTGTTGCAGCTTGAGTTCCAAAACAATCTGAAGGCAGAATGCCCTCTTCCTCTGGGGAGGTCAGTCTGCTTTCACCGAAGGCATTCAATGGATTGGATAGGGTACACAAACACACACATTATAGAGGGTTATCTGCTTTACTCAACAGTTCACCGATTGAAGTGTACATCTCACCTGAAAAATGCCTTCACAGCAAAGGACGTCTCAGTATCCTGTTCTTTAACCAGGATATCTGAGTATCCTGATTAGCCAAGTTGACACATAAAAAACCACCACGAATGAGTCAGGCATTTTCCATTCTGAGTGAAGAAGCCTACAGAAGAAACATATGGAGCTGTCCAAGCACAAAAGAGAAGCCCCTATCTCAGGTAACAGTGGTCATGAGAGGTTTCTTAGAGCCATGACATCTGATCTCGGGGCTGTGCTCTGACAGAAGAAATAATATGTGCCCAAGTCCAGAGGTAAGAGGTTGGATGTATCTTGAACGGTGAGATTTGCAAGACAAGAAGGTGAGAGGCAAGGCAAGGACTAGCTCATGAAAAGGTCTGAGGACCATGGTGGGAGTCTGGCATTATACTCCAAAGGCAAGGGGGAGTCACGGAAGGACTAATAAGAAGCAACATGATGAGACATATATAATGACTCTCACTGTAATGTGAAGAATTCGATTTGGGGTAGCCCGCAGGAAGGCCCTTTGGGAGCACATTGAAATGGTTAAGAGGAGACACTACAGTGACCTGCATGTGAGTATTCTCTATATCAGGATACAACAAGCCTGATTCTTCAAAAAAGGAAGGATAGTAAATATTTTAGACTTTGTGTACCACACGTTTTGTTACCAAAACTCAGCTCAGTGGTTGTAGCAAGAAAACAGACATACACAATATATAAACAAACAGGTCTGGACATGTTCCAATAAAACTTGATTCACAAAAACAGGTGATGAGCAAAATCTGATCTGCAGATCATAGTTTACTGATAGTTGGTGAATGGAAAGTCATGGACTGATTCGAGAATTATTTAAGAGAGAAAACCAACCGGAAGTGGTGACCAATAACACATGAGAGAAGGGGAAGTGAGAGGGTTTCAAGAATGATACATTTAGGGATAGAATAAAGTGAGGCAGTCAGTTAACCTTCCAACACAAGAGCCTAGAACTCTGAAAAGAAATCCATATTGAATGTGTTAGAGTTGGGAGTTGTTTGTATACAAATGCTCACTGAAGCAAATAAACTGTCCGGGGGGAAAGATAACTGGAAAATGGAACACACCTCAGAATAAATATCCCATAACTCCCAGCATGCAGGAGATGTACAAAGGAAAAGGAATTAATAAAGGAGACAGAAGGAGAGTGTCCAGAGAGAGAAGAAGAAAAACAAAACCCTGGTATACAGAAGAGAAAGGTGTTGTGGAGAAAAAGAAAGAGAATCAGCACTATCAAATGCTCTGTGAATAAGCAACCTCAGACCTAGAAATATGCATAGATTTAGTAACAAGGAGGTGTTTGGTAGTTTCTTAGTGGAGCAGTGAGGAGGTACCACTGATCCCTTTAAAGAAAACTTTACTGTGAATATCTTCAGCAACCGCACCAATACCCAGTTAGTTTGCTATTGATCATCACCCTACATAAGTTTTACTGCATTTTGTTCTCTTGCTTCCAGTCCATACAAATTCTTAACTGCAGTCCAGGTGTAAAGAGATAGTGTGGGAAAACTTTGACCAGATGTGTTTTTACTCCAAGGGTTATTATTAGAGTCTCTCATTAAGGTTCTATTCATACAATTGCCAAATTGCCAAATAAAAACTAGAATTTTAAAAAAAGTTCACAGAGTTTTTCAGTTATTTTGGCACTAGGCATTGCATATGTTAATTGAATATGGTGTGTGATAGCCCTTGGAAAGCAGAAGTTCAGTTGAAAAGCAAGATATTGTCATTACTACAATTATTAAAATAGAGTATGTTATGTCTTTAGATTATTACATTTTAGATGCAGAATATATGTGTGTGGAGGCTTTGTTGGCATTAAATAAATACAAAGAATAATGATTTTTCTTTAATTAATAGGTTTAGGATGAAAATCTGATGAAGAAATGTTATTTTTAAATATCTTTCATTAAGGGAAACCTGTCACAATTTTTTAAGCTGCTATTTTCAGCTTCTCTCGCTTGCTCTGAAGTATCTGGTATAAACAATATCCTTTTTCTTCACACCTTTCTTGAAGCTTGTGGGAGTGGAGGTAGAAACAAATCTATGAGGAGAGAACAAATATGCTCAAATCTCTTTTCTTTCACAGTCTTGACTCATAGCTGCATTTGTTTCACATTGGCTCCAAGAAGACAAGAGTCCGTGTTGCAAATACAACCAACACTCCTGACATTAATTGGTTCTTCACTGAGACAAAGAAGAAAAGGAAGCACAACTTGAGAGAAATTTTAACTTCTCACAAGTTCAAAACACTTTTGGAAGTTTTCAAACTTTCAAGTAATTTTAAAAGCTTTCACTTTATTTTCTCGTCAGTTGCTTTCAGGAAGAAATACATGTTTTCTCCTAAACTAAAAGCAGCTCATTGATTAGGATTTTAAATGGCAGATTAAAAGTTAATATTTAGTAAACACAAAAGTCCAGAAAATATCTTCCCATTGATTAGTTAGTATATAGAATTAGACCTATGTGAATAAACTTTAGACTCTTATGTGTATTCCCCCTAGAAAATAAAAGGAATTTCAGTATCACATTGCATATAATGTCTTTGAAGAGTGCATAATTTTATAACTGTATCTTAGCTACAAATTTACTTAAAATAAATGACAATAATGGAATTTTTTAAATATTATAGGTAAGTTAGAAACTTTTTTCATTGGTCTCAAAATAAGAGTTTACAACCATTTTAATCATAAAAATTGGATAAGAAATGAAATGAAGAGCTTGAATTTCATTATGTATAAATCAATTTCTTTATTAGAATTCCTTCGCAAAAGGTATTAAGTAATTACCCTGTTATATTATAATACATGCATTTAAAATATCTCAACAACAAAAGTTAATTGAAGTTCCCTCATCACTGCAAGTGTCTCTAAACTGCTTTGTATGGGGCAAATTAAAACAAAAGATATTCTTTAATAAATGCTCAGAGAAAATTGATAACAGCACTGCTAACCTCATAAATTGATGTTCCCTGATATATTTAGTTTCATATTGAATATTCCTCACTTATTTTTTAGACTTGTTTTATAGAAAGCATAATGCACAGAGAGTGCAAATAAATTTATGAACCACATTTTATTCTCTTAACAGAGAAATACAAGAGAGAAATAAAAATTATAAAGTAAATTCTGAACAGTTTGATCTTGCTGTGTATTTTTTTCTTTTTCTTTACGATTTCACTCTAAAACCATACAAATGATCAGCATTATAAAATGATTTTTTTCTACTACATTAACAGTTTACCATCTTTTCCTGATGTTTTGTTATTTAATAATGGAAATGTTCATTTAATTCGTCAGTTATGCTTATGTATTTAAATAACCTTTTAAAAGTAACCCAGGGTAGTAATATGTCCTTTTATCTAAGAAAAAAAAATATTAATTGCATGTGGACTGCATGTTAATTTATCATGTGAAGATACATTTACTGCCAGGAAAGAAAAAATAATACTATACATCTCTTGGGAACAAGAAGGGCAATTCAGCTGATTTTATGTCTTTGAAATTTAATTATTTTATTTATGTATTTTTGAGACAGGGCCTCACCCTGTTGCCCAGGCTGGAGTACAACGGTGAAAATGTAGCTCACTGCAGCCTCGAACTTCTGGGTTCGAGGGATCCTCCTGCCTCAGCCTTCAGAGTAGCTGTGGCCACAGATGTGGGCCACAGTGGAAAGCCTTGAATATTTTTTTAATTAATACACATCTCCTTTGCTTGTTAAGAGGCCCCTAGGTGTGATTACAGAAAAAAAAAAATTGGAAAAGAAAATCACAAAGAAATACAAGTTCTCACAAATAACATAAACTGAGAAAATAGACATTGTCATTAAAGGTTCAAATCTAAACTTTAAAGAACTGAGAGAAATAGCCAATACAATTAAGTACCTGGGGAACAGGAAGTATATCTTACCCAGATTGTCCCATGAATTATTAAAATAAAATAAAAAGTTCTTTAAAATATTTGCAGCATAACATTATTGATAAAGTCACTTTTCTTCCTTTCTTTAATCTAAAACCCGGTCTTATTTCAAATCCTGATGAGGCAAGAAAGAAGTGAATTTAACAAGAAAATAAAATGGAATAAATTCTTATCACTTAGAAGAAACCACCAGCTAGACAGGACACTGCAGTTCACAGAAAGACATCTCTCTTGTGATTTGCATTCGTTAACTTTGAAGAGCATATATTTCCAGGCACCTTTGTTGTCAAGGTTTATTTATAAAGATGTGACTTGCTCCTCAATGGAACTTCATGTGCTTTTTAGAAAACTTAATCCACCAGGGGCAGGAAGAGGAATCTTGATTGGAAGTTTCTGTCAAAGTGAGTTTGAATGATGGCTGCACTTTTCATCAACATAATCCAGAATCCCCTCTCCCATTGGCAGCCATAACTCATTGTCACAGTCACACACACATGCTCTCCAAGAAAAGATGCTTCTGCATCCAATACTGGAGTTGTGTGCAAGCCCCTGCCATTGATATACAGGCTGGTGCTCACAAATTATCTAGTCAGAGCCTTCCTGAGAAGCACCTGTATACTGTAACTCACCACCGAATTTACAGTTTGTCAGGAGAGCTCATGCCCTTACCCTACTGTGTCAATCATGGCCTGAAACCTTTTACTCAAAACCTTCTAGCTGTTTCTCATACCAGTGGAGAAAGTTTGACATCTCATAAAAGTCAAAAATAGATTTGTGTCATAGAGGAAGAGGAGACTGAAAGGATTACCAATTAAATGAAGATAAGACTCAGCATGTTGCAAAGTAAGTCCATTCGCTTACCTAAAATTCTAATATTAACAACAACTTTCTGATCAGATGTCTTTCCTTAGTTAGCTCATTCGTTATTTTTACCCTTCAATAGTGAGAGAGAAGATAGAAGGAACTATATTAGGTGACAAAATTCTATTGACTGTGATGATTTTTAATTACCGATAATAATAGAACGAGTGACTTCTTGAGCATGACTGTGTGTGTGCATGCGTGTGTGTGCCCCAATTAAGGACAGACACATCTTTATATATGCTTATCTTAGGGGCATTGAGAAGAATAAAAGTCCCTACCAAAAGCAGTATCACCGACGTTCAAATCACCAGCATCATACCCTTGGGCTTTTTAACAGAAAGTGCTGCCATCTTGTATGTTCCGTTAGTGAATGGTTAGCAGCAAGATGGGATTGTCAAGTAAAAGACGAAGACTGGAGAAAAACTGAGCACATGTCAATATTATAATCTGTATTGACAGCATGGGTGGTGCGACCAGGAGTCAAGGAATTGATGAGTGCTCCCATGCATGGGCAAGCTGAAGACCTCAGGAGTCAGTGGAGACAAGGCCAAGCATAAGTGCAACATTCGGATGATCAGAGGTCACAGGGCTGGTGAACTAAACGTATAGGAAGAAGCAGGTAGAAAACAGGGCCATGCCACCATCTGCTTCAAGGCTGTCTACCCAAGCTTATGGTGGCAGTTGAACCTCTTGCGCAGATATGGGCAAGGACGCTCTAGGAATTGTCCTCTCTGGAAGTTAAGAAACCCAGACTTGTCAGGCAGCAGGACTTAGTAACTGACTTAAGGGATAACCTGAGTCCTTAAAGTGAAGGTATCTTTCAGCACAATACTCCCTCACGGCAGTCAACCTGCAAGTGTGCTTTGTAAAGGAAGTCTGGAAGCTGAGTCAACAAGATGAGGATTTGCAGCTATTATCCCAGAGTCCAAGGCAGCCTGAAGCCCTATCATTCAATCTTCCTAAGCTGGCCGGCAATCACAATAGCATCTTGGTGATGCGTCAGGCTGCAGGGTTGGAGGATTAGTGCGCACGCTGGTTGATGCTCCTAGAGGAAGGAAGCAGCATGAACTCCCAAAGCCCAGTCTCTCTTCCCTCAAGTCATCGGTTTAGGGAGGAAGAACTTCTAATACTCCTGATCCTTGGTTGATGCTTTGATTTCAGGAACTGCCCACTGCCAAGAAAAAAAAAAAAAGAAAGAAAGAAATCTTAAGCTTTAATTAAGAGGCTATGTCAGGGTTGTCACCTTTCCTGCTGAGATGTGCATTTGACTCACCGCTGATGGCATGCTATGTCCCAGGCCTTCCCACTATTATCTGTGCTTGCTTTCTTCTTCTTCACATCTTAGTGAGATGCTTTCATGCCATGTGGAATCAAGAATTCGAAATCATCATACGGCATAAATGTGAAGTTTTCTGCTTGGGTTTGTATGAAGTTGTTTATAAATACATTTAAAATGTAGCTTTCCCACAAAACAAATGGTTCGACACATGTTCTCCCTAAATTATTAATACAAAGAGTATGGCTAACTTAGTATTTAAAAAGAGCAAGACTTAGTCATTAGGGCTAGAAAACCTGAACACAATTTAAGAGCTGCACTGTGAATACATCATTCTCGTTTCTTTGAAAGGAGATGTCATTTTAAATAATATTTGAGAAAGAGAATGTATCAGCATAATTAAATATAAGCAAATATTAGGTAATGGGAGAAAAGTGATAGGGAGAGCGTGGAAGCTAACCCACAGACTCTAAAATTAGGCAGGCTGGGTTCAATCCCAGCTGCACCAGTCACTACCTGTGCAACCTTGAATAAGTGACTCGACCTCTCTATGCCTTATGAAATTATTGGAGCAAAAGACTCATGGGTTTGTTTTGAGGATTCAATAATGGAATATGTAATACTTATAACAGTTCCTTGCACTTATTACTCATGATGAAAACCAATAACAATAAATCACTGTGATTCAGGGACATATTTCAGGGGAGTCTTTCTAGACAGCCAGGAGTAAAACCGTTTATATAATAATAGTAAGAGTTCATTTACCTTTTCCACTGTGCTGATATTTGCTCTGATGTATTAAAAAACAATGGTGGCCCAGGCTCAGTGGCTCAGCCTGTAATCCCAGCACTTTGTGAAGCCAAAGCGAGTGGATTGCCTGAGCCCGTGGGTTCAAGACCAGCCCGAGCATCTTGGCAAGACTTCGTCTCCACAATAAATGAAAAAAATTAGCCAGGCATGGTAGCACACACCTGTAGTTCTGGCTACTTGGAAGACTGAGGCAGAAGGATTGCCGGAGCCCAGCAGGTCGACGCTGGGGTGGCCGTGAGCATGCCACTGTACTCCAACCTGGGCAATGGAGTAAGTCTCCAATTCAAACAAGCAAACAAGCAACAACAACAACAAAAAACAATGGTGGGTAAAACTGCTGGCTCAAAAGAAGGACATAAGACTTTGCAACGTGGATGGATCTAGAGTCTCTCATACACAGTGATCTATCACAGAGACAAAGAACAGAGTATCAGATGTTCTCGCTCATAAACAGACCCTGAACATTTGCCATGATATTATAGGGATGGCGTGGCAGTAGCGGGATACCGCCGGGGTGGGTGTGGGGGTAGGGGCAACATACAACATCAATAAGGGCACTTGATCTCAAACTAGGCAAAGTGGGGACTTAAGGGAGACCCAAACTTTACTGTACAATGACCACTTGTATACTTAATCCTGAATTGTACCCCACATCTTTAAAATAAAATTTAAGAAAACTACTAGTCCCTTAGCCTGAATTAAGCTAGTGGGACCTAAAGGTAGCTTGAGGGCTAGTCAGCATGTCCTAGTGGACATGTCCTAGTAGATACGGCATTCCTCCCCTCCATGCATCTCCAATAAAATAAAATTATCATTTAAAATGCCCTTGATTGAACAGCACAAGCTATTAACATTATAAATCTCAGTCCTTGATTATGTGTCTTTTTTAATATTCCATGTGGCAAAATGGAAAGCATGCATAATCAAATACAATGGTTGTCTCAAGGAAAAGCACTAAACAGGTTTTTCTGGGAAAACCACTTTTACTTTCAAATTGGGCCAAAGAGCCATTCAAAGAGCAAGAAAGACCAATAGATTTTAATGTAACTCCCCAAAAATCCATTTATATCATTTCAGATCCCACGTCATAACTAACCTTTACTAATGACCTCTGAGTTTTGGTGTAATATCAAAGTAGACTACACCTAATTGCCAGGAAAGACTATCATAATAATCCTCCCTGTTCCTATACCACACATTTGTGAGGTGTATTTTCTTTATCCACTTCAAACAAAGCAACACATTACAACAAATGGAAGTTTTGAGACACATATATGAGGATTCAGCAGTCTTTTAAAAAGCCTAACATTAAGATGTACAGAAATGTAAATAATGTCATTTTTCTTACTAATTGCTTGTTTCAGAAGATTTTTTTAAATGTGCCATTATATTCTAAAAATTCCATATTACTGGAATCCATGGAGAAGGTCAAAACAGTGACAGTATATACATGACTAATGTTGAAGGAGGGATTACATATGTAATTCCAAGCTCCCAAAACACACACACACACGTATTTTTCACTGATTATAAATTTGTATTATTTTCTTTAATGAAAAGTCATTATTCCCTTAGTTTTACTTATAACTGGATTTTTTGATCTCTAAACACAGCAAAAGTCCTTCAAAAGTAGACTGAGTGCCCTGATTTGCTGGTTTCCAAATCAGTGTAAGAAGATATGCAAGGAATGGGGAAATGACCTGACAGTACGAACCTCCTCTGTTCCTCCTTAGAGCTGTGGACTTTCATTTCAGAGGGTTCTTTTTTACTGCAGGTAAAATGGTTCAAGCCTTTTTCCTCATGCTCTGGGCTGAATTGTGTCCCCCAAAATTCACATGTTGAAGTCATAAACCCCCAGTGAAATTGGCTGTATTCGGAGAACAGAAGATTTACAGAAATCATTAAGTTAGCATGAGGTCATATGTGTGGGCCTTAATCCAATCTAACTGGTGTCCTTAGAAGAAGAGGAGACAAGGACATAGACACACAGAGAGAAGATGATACAGAAACACAAGAAGAAGAGGTTGGCCGTAAGCCAAGAACAGGGGTCTCAGGAGAAACAACCCAATCAACACCTTGATCTTGAACTTTTAGTCTCCAGAATTATGAATAAGTAAATGTCTGTTATTTAAGCCATCAAGTCTGTGGTTTGTTATGGCAGCTGTAGTGAACTAATACACCCCTTCTTTCTGTCTCTCCATACCTGAGTCCTTTTGCCCATCCAGCAGCACTTCCTAAGTAGCCCTTGAAATGTGGTATTTCCACAACTGAATACTTATCTAAATGTGTGATTTAGATATTAACTCCCTGATTTTAGAATACAATTTGGAATACAATACATACAAAAATAAGAATAACACACATACATAAAACCCAAATAACCTGCTATTCATCATACATGTTACATGTAACGTTACTTTCCTATTCAGTTTAACCTGCCTTTTCCAAAGAATTAGCAATGGCTGAAAATCTAAGATGCATATATAGTCTTCTGAATGGTAAGGATAGAAATTAGAAGACAAAGAGTAAAAGATGGAAGCCGATAGCAGACATTAAGTAAAAGAGGAGTCACAGTAATTGAGTGTAAAATTAGGACTCTGAGGTACTGGAAACAGAAATAAGTATAGACTTGAAAAAAAAAATCTATCAGAACTCAACAGACTGCTATGATCTCATAGGGATTATAAAGTGTTGAGATTCTGAAGTTTAAAATTTCCATTCCTGAATTACTACCACTAAATGAATAACCTTCAATTCAATATGTTTCAGTATTTTCTTAAGATAAATAAATCCAAGAAGCACAAACATTTATCAACCAACCACAAAGACCTTAGCGTCACGGTGAGGTTTCAGTCAGAGAATACCACATAAAAAAGGTCTTGTACCACAGATCAAGATACATCAAAAGAAAGTCAACTATATCCCAAACACAGATATGTTTCCTTGTCCAAACAGGGCAAGTTTTTTCTTAATTTTAGTTCTCCTGAGATTGTTTCCGAATGAGTTCTTACATGTAGGATGAAAAACAAAACTAATCTGATGCCGATTTTGGCATTCAGTCCTGCTTTCCCTCCTCGTCTCTTAATTCATGGCCACTTCACCCCTCTAGCTTCCTTGGAATCACCACTGATGACAAAATTATTCATCTTTACCTTCAATTCCAGATAAAAATATACCCTAATTTGATCACTTATTTTTTCCTTCATTTTTGTAGTCCTTAGGCACTATGATTCTTTACTGGCATTATTGCAAAGGCCTTCCACTTAAGGTCTCCCTACCTCCTCATCATTTTCTCACCATCTGTCTCCAACCAGAGACAACCTCGTAAAACATGTCAGATTATGTAATACCTCTGCTAAAAACCCACTAGTGGTGTCCCATTTCATTCAGAAGATACTCAAAATTCTTTCCAATCACCTACAAAGCCCTACCCATTACCTCTACCACCTCTCTTTAATTCTTCCCACCTTGCCTGGCTCCATTGCACCAGCCAACTCACTACTCCTAAAATTGTCGGGCATGCTTCTACCCTACACCTTTCTTGCTGTATATTCTTTGTCTGGAATTATCTTGATCCCCCAAATCTTTATAAGTAGTTCCCCCACCTCCTTCAAGTCTTAGCTTTGATGACACTATTGCAGTGAGCTCCTCCATCTCTCCTGTTTACCAACACAAACGCACCCCCACCACATACTCCTGACATCCTTACTCTGCTCTTTCCATAATAGTACTTAGCAACTCTTAACATACTGTATAAGTTCTAACACACTATACAGAAACAACATACCATATAGAAGTAACAATTTCTAACATGCTGTATATTCTAGTTATTTGTTATTTTTATAGTCTGTCCTCATCCACTAGAATTTGAAGTCCACAAAGGTAGAAATTCTTGTCTATTTGATAAATATCTCTAGAGTCAAAAACAGTGCCTATACATAAAGAAACTAAATCAAAATGGTTGAATTTATTAATCCTTTCTACATACTCCTCAGATTCAGCATTTCAGGCTGGTAGATGTTTCCCTCAATCCTTGTGCTCAAGGCAATTGTACTCAGTAAGATATTTTGGAGGAAAGTATTCTTTGTAGAATAACCATTTTAAGATGTAAGTGACTGATGAGATTTACCCTCCAAGAACCTTAGAATGATAAAAAAAGAATTTATAAACCAAATTGAATGTCTACTAGTGTAACATACAGGGAACACATTCTAATGTTTCTTTCCCATTCCTGACCTACTCAGTATGCAGAAGAACAAGACTCTAATGCAGCACCCATCCCTATGAGACTACAAACCTCTGGAAAACACACAGACAAGCTTCTGGATACTTAGAAATTTACCTACTCTTTGATACCACCGCAAAACACAATCACTATAATGAGAAAAATGTCTCATGTTAATATTTGAGCTTATGTTGGTAACGTTTATATTCATTGTCAGAACATCTCAAAAGAAAAGTAATAGAATAGCCGGGCTCAGTGGTTCAGCCTGTAATCCCGTGCCTTTGGGAGGCTGAGGTGAGTGGATTGCCTGAGCCCGCGGGTTCGAGACCCGCCTGAGCAACTTGGCGAGACCTCATCTCTATAATAAATCAAAAAATCAGCTGGGTGTGGTAGCGCATGCCTGTAATTCCGGCTATTCGGAAGGCTGAGGCAGAAGGATTGCCGGAGCCCAGCAGGTCAAGGCTGCGGTGGCCGGGAGCGGCCACTGCACTCCAGTCTGGGCGACAGAGTGAGACTCCAACTCAAAAAAAAAAAAGAAAAGAAAAGTAATAGAATATATTCTGTCAGCTTGGTGTTTTGTATATGCATAAGTAAAAGAGAGAAAAAGGGAAGGAGAAATGTCTATAAAACTATGATATTTGGTATTATGTAAGTTAAATTCTTCACTTTTAATCTCTTTAGCATGACATTGCATGAACCAGAGCACATTTGTGTGGATGACTCTTTTAAAAGTTTCATAAGCATTTCTTCTTGGCATGACTTCTGTGCATTCTAAACACTGACAAAGAAAGACAAACGACAAAAATATTAATGTCTAAATAGGCTTAGGTGTGTTTATGTGTTGAATTGTGCCCCCCTCCAGAAATTTATATAATGCCATCCTAATTTTCAGTACCTCAGAATGTGACTGTGTTTGCAGATAATGTATTTTAAGAAGTAGTTAAAATTATAATGAGGTCTATGAAGTGACCCATAATCCAGTGTGACTTGTGTCTTTATAAGAAGAGGAGATTCGAACACACAAAGAGACAACAGATTTGTGCACTCACAGAGGAAAGACGGATGCAAGGATGCAAAAAGAAGGTGGTCTTCCTCAAGCCAGGAAGAATGACCTCAGAAGAAACTCACCCTAATGATAAACACGGAGACTCAGAAGGGTTGCAGGAGAGGGTGGATGATGAGAAATTACTTAATGAGCACAAGGTATGTTATGTGTGTGCTTGATGCCCTAAAAGCCCTGATTTGACCACTATGAAATCTATGTGTGAAGTAGAATTGCACTTGTATTTTATAAATTTATACAAATAAAAGAAGAAGAAATCCACCTTGTTGATATCATGATTCTACTTCTAGATTCCAAAACCAGGAGAAATTTTCTGTTGTTTAAGCCAACTATTCTCTGGTATTTAATTATGGCAGCCTTATCAAACTAGCACTGTATGGTTTTCTTGGAAAGCACCAGAGGAAAAAGACACATAAGTAATATAAGAACAATGTCACAAATGGCAGCTGACTTTCCATTCAAAAAAATGAAAGCCAGCAAATAATGTAATTGCATTTTTAAAGTGTTGGGAAAATGTATCAACTCAGAATTCTATATGCAACAACAACAACAAATCTTTAAAAATGAGATTTAAAAAAGCACATTTTCAGATAAACATAATCTGAGAAAATTTATCACCAACAAACCTAAACTGCTAAAGGAAGTTCTTCAGGCTGAGAAGAAACGTATCTGGACTAAAGAATGAAGAGCACCAAAAGATGGTAAATATTTGGGTAAATATAGAAGATCACTTTTTTCTCCTAGTAATTTCTAAAGACAAATTTTTCTTTTGTTGTTGTTGTTGTTGTTTTTAATAGATACAGAGTCTTGTTCTTGTCACCCAGACTGTAATGCAGTGGCACAATTATAGCCTACCATAACCCTGAACTCTTGAACTCAAGCAATCCTTCTGTCTGAGCCTCCTGAGTAGCTAGGACTACAGGTCTAACTTTGTTTTGTTTTGTTTTTCCTTTTTTGTATTTTGTTTGCAGAGACAGGATCTTGCTATGTTGTCCATGCTGGTCTTGAACTCCTGGCCTCAAACAATCCTCCTACCTCAGACTCCCAAAGCCCTGGGATTACAGGCAGAAGCCGCCATGCCTGGTTTGGTTTTTACTTTCTTTTAAGCCCCCACTCTTTGCAGAACAACTGATTGTTAAAACAAAAATGTTAAAATTGCTCTGTGAGTTTTTCATGTATTTGAGTGCAAGATATATAACAACAAGAGAATGGAGGATGAAGGAAACTGTGGCATATATTAATAAAATTCCATAGTTATAAAAATTTTACATTAAAAAAATCTTACAATATTAACTCTAAACAGACTGTATTAAATATAATTCTTATAATCCCCAGAACAAGTACTAAAAACAATGTAAAAAGACTTAACTTAAAAATCAACAGAGGGATTACCAATTAGTGCAAAAAAGAAAATTCAGTTACCGAAAATAAAACAAGAAGATAAAGCAGGGAAACCAAAACACATGGGAAAATTCAAAAATAAGTCACGACATAGACATAAAGTTAATTATATGAATAGTTACATCAAATATAAAGGGATCAAACTCTTCAACTGAAAGTCAAAGATTGATGGAATGTGGAGGGGGAATAAGAACAAGCAAACATGTTTCTGTCTGCAGGAAACATAATTCAACATGAAAGTATAGAATAAAAGCAAAAAGTAATAAGTAGTAAGCCAAGAAAGTTTATGTAAAGTAGAAGTTGAGACTACTTTTCCTGTACATTTTGTGGAAGTATTTCGAGTCTTATTGTTTTGGAAAGAACAATATATTTCTTTTCTTTTCTTTTCTTTGCTGCAATGATTGCCTATGAAAGAAGGAGACTGATAGGAATAATGAAACTTTACGGGGGAAAGGAGGAGACGAAGTTGTAGATCATGATCAGGTCTTGATTAGGAAGGTGAATTCATGCCGAAATTCATCAAATCACACATTCAAGATCTGCTAATTTCACTATATATAATTATCCATTAGTTTAAAAAGAGAAAAAGATACTTAAAAACATATTGACTAATAACAATGGAAAGACTTTATTTAGATCTTGATTTAATTTTTTAAATTCTAAATATTGGCATATATAAGTAAAATGGCAATGTAAACCTTAGCTATTTGATAACATTAAAAAAAATGTTGTAAGCCTATAATCCAGCACTTTGGGAGTTCAAGGCAAGAGGATTGCCTGAGTCAACAAGTTCAAGGTCAGCCAGGGCAAATTGGTGAGACCTCGTCTCTACAATACATCAAAAAATAAGGTGGGCATGGTAACGCGCACCTACAGTTCCAGCTGCTTGGAAGGCTGAGGCAGAAGGATCACCTGAGTCCAGAAGGGCAAGGCTATGGTGGCCATGAGCGTGCCAGTGCACTCCAGCCCTGACAACAGAATGAGACTCCAACTCAAAAAAAAAAAAAATTTGTTGTTTACTTTAGCCAAGTAATAGCATTTTGGTTTTTATTTTATTATATTTTAGAGAGACATTCTATTTTTATTTTATTTTAGATTCAGAGGGACATCACATGGGTATATTGTGTGATAGTGAGGTTTGGGCTTCTATGGAAACTGACATCCAAATAGTGAACATGGTACCCAATAGATCGTTATCAACTCTTGGCCCACTTCAGGGGTCCCAGTGTCTGTTGTTACCACCATTTTTTTTTGTTGTTGTTTTTGTTTTTGTTTTGAGTCAGAGACTTACTCTGTCGCCCAGGCTGAAGTGCAGTGGCATGCTCCAGCCACCACAGCCTCAACCTGCTCGCCTCCAGTGATCCTTCTGCCTCAGCCTTCCAAGTAGCTGGAACTATAGGCACATGTCACCACACCTGGCTAATTTTTTGATTTATTGCAGACATGAGTTCTCACCAAGTTACCCAGGCTGGTCTCGAACCCGTCCGCGGGCTCAGACAATCCTTTCACCTCGCCTTCCCAAAGTACTTGGATTATAGGTGTGAGCCACTGAGCCTAGCCTGTTCCCATCTTTAGATCCGTTTGCACCCAGTGTTTTGCTCTCACTTATAAGTCAACACATGTAGTATTTGGTTTTCTGTTTCTGTGTTAATTCACTTAGAATAATGGTCTCTGGTTGCATTCATTTTGCTGCAAAGGATATGATTTTATTCCTTGTATGGCTGTGTAGCATTCCCTGATGTATATGTAAAGCATTTTCTTTATGTAATTCACCACTCATGGGCACCTAGGTTGAGTCCATGGGCTTGTTATTGTCAATAGTGCTGTGATAACCATACACATGCAGGTGTCTTTATGGTAGAATAATTTATTTTCCTTTGGTTATATATCCAGTAATGGGATTACTGGGTCAAATGGTAATTCTATTTTTAGGTTTTTGAGAAATCTCCAAACTGCTTTCCATGGGACTGAACTAATTTATATTTCCACCAACAGTGTATGAGCATTCCCTTTTAAGGAAACATTTTGAATATTTATTTAATGGTGAAGTGATATAATGACTGTAATTGCCTTCTAAACAGCGCAAGAGTAGTTAGTAGCAGATGGGGGTATATGTGAAAACAGGATGAACACGAGTTGATGATTGCTGAATTGAGAGGTAGATACAGTGGGATTTATTACACTGTCTTTTCTTTTTAGAATTTTTTAATAATAAAGCATTTTAAAAACAAAAAAATTTCTGTCTTTGTACATAGCTTTTATTTTTTAACTAAAAGACCTTGTCACCATTCTCCCATTTAAAGTCCGACAAACGATTTATTTCACATCATACTCTATCGCAGACATCACTTTTTGTGCTTCGGTTATTCTGTCGTTGTCCCCCTTTCTCCCAGCCATAATTAACCTCTGCTCCCTACTGGCTTGTACGACTTTGCACTCATGGGATGTTTCCCATCAAACTAGTGCTTTTTTTCCAAATGAGGAAGCAGCAATCCCAAGTGGATCCTTGAGTCCAGAAAACAAAAAGGTGAGCAATTTTTTAAGGTTCATGAATCCTGTATACATCACCAAGAAAAACCTTCTTTTAATAAATATCAAATAGCATTCGTAAGATTGATTTCAACAACATTTAAGAACTAATCCACAAGACTCAAACTACCAGTTGTCTGGTAGTCAAAAAATTTCAACAACTTAACCACATAGTTATGGGACACGTACACACACACACACACACACACACACACACACCCCTCTGCCAAACATAAAGTGGTTACTGAATGTTAACAGTATGAATAATGGGATTATATGAGACTTTCAACTGCTTCTCATTCTTTCTCTCTCTCTCTCTGAATGTTTGCAACTATTCTTCTTACTTTTATAATTATATATAAGTAATTATATAACTTATTATTTTTTAAAGTAAACTGGATAAGTATCTTTAAATTAGATTATAACAACAATGAGTCTATTCATTAGACTTAGATAGGGAAGAGGTTGGAATACTATGAAAACAAATCCGTCAGATGTCATGATCAATCAGTATTGCTAGTGTTGGGACAACTGTTATTATATGACAGATGGGATACACAGCGTTATCTATGAAAAACTCTTACCAAAAATTATTGATCTGAATGCAAACTTTCAGATTAAACTCCAATTAGTAGAATATATTGTGAATAGAGAGGCAACTTAAACATGACCCTGAGGAATCAGTCGCCCAAATCCAACAGAAAATCGTTCAGGTCTCTTCAACAAATCTATGTCAAGGGGGGAGGGGGCAAATGAGTCATAGAGGAATTCACTCCAGATGAGATGTTGAAACCTTGATTGTAAAATTGTAAAAGGCATTTCAAGAAAAAATTAAAGAAAGATGCTTATGGATTGAATATTAGATGTTATGAGAAGTTAGTGTTCATTCTACCTCACGGAATTGTGACTACAAAGGTATGTGATCGTGGTTCTCTGCAATGCAACCTGGAGCAGTAGTTTATACAGCAAAAGCAGTCTAATTTTTAATGGGTCAAAAATTAGATCTATGTAAGAGTATTATAGTAAATATTGTTTATCCTCCAAATTATTTTACATCCCAATCCTTGAATCCTGTAAATGTGCCCCCCAAAAAAGAGGGTCTTTGAAAACCCTAGTAAGGATACTGACATTGGGGAGATTATCCTGGATTATCTAGATAAACCCTAAATGCAATCACATGCATCCTTGTGAAAGGGAAACAGAAGGATATTGGACACATACAGAGGAGAAAGTAATAGAAAAATGGGGAAGGGAAATATTTGAAGATACTGGCCTCAAAAATTGGAGTGGTGTGGCTACAGGCCAAGGAATACCAGCAGCCACCAGAAACTGGAAGGGGCTAGAAATAAATTTTTTCCTAGGGTCCCAGCAGGGTGTACATTCTTAACAACACCCTGTTTTCAGCCAAGTGATATTGATTTCAGACTTCTAAGCTCCAGAACCGTGGGGGAAGAAATCCCTCTTGTTTCAAGCCACCATGGTTTTTAATAATGCATTATAACAGCTATAGGAAATTAACACATATTTTTATGGGCATTTACTATAATTTTCTCTTTCTAAATGCTTCAAAATGCGCATAATAAATAATTTTAAGTATAATTTTTTTAAGATCCAATTCTGATTGTTTTAGGGAGAAACAATATTTTGTAAACAGTCTTTCAAAGAGAAGATTATACACATACTCCCCCCAAAATTACAGGCATTGTGATCAGATCATTGCCTAGATTATTCAATACGAATGACACACACAATTTTAAAATAATTCTTTCCTTCTTTGTAACTTTTCAAACATCTTTCTTGTTTGATCATTATTAAATTATTTTATGTGCAAGCTGGTAAGCTACATATTATACCACGGGAATAAAATTGTAGAAACTAACCTTTCAAGAACCAAATATACTCAAATGATATGAAAAATGGCATTTGTAGATGCTCTGATACTTTTCGTATTATGACTTCCAAGTCATTCTTAATTTTGTAAACTGTATTTTTTGTGAATTTTCTCTCCTCCAAAAAGTATAACATAAGTTATCCAAATGCACTGCCATAATGAGAGTCTATTTTGGCAAAGAAAGCTATTGGCAAGAAAAAAGAATTGTGGTTCAGGGAAATATGGAAACTCCTTCAAGCGCTCTACCCTATTTTGTATAAGCTCCCCCCACCCCATCACAAGATGGTTTGGCTTGGAAATAACCTAGCAAAAGTAGATAAACTGTTATAGCATCATCCCTAAAAGAAGACAGAACAAAATATGTCTAATGTATAATGAATTTTCAAGTTAATTTCCCTTTTTAATGGTACTGGATTTTGCGATGTGGATCTACTGATAAATGGTTGGCACAGATGTGTGAGAGTGATGCAGTAGAAATTCAGGAGCAGCTTGAAGAGGAAAAAATTATCCACTCACCCTTTTTAAGCCAACTTTTTTTTTTCTGAGAAAGAGCACATATTTTCATCTGTTTGTGTATGAAATTGAATTATAGGTAGAGAATTGGGAATGACAGAACTGGAATTGGAGGGAAGTTGTGGAAATATTTAAAGACAGTGGATACTTCAAAATATACCTGAATTTGGAATGGAAATTCACTCTTACATTTTAATGTACATGTGTCTGAGGGTCTTATGATTCACAGTACTTGCACTGAATTACAAATCCATATCGCAAGGACACCTAAGTCCTGGGGAGCTTGGAAAATGTCCACCTTTCTCCATTTTCCTGTACCTCCAGTTCCTCTCCACTTTCCATTCTGTGTTAGGGATGGTCAGCACATCTCAGGACGATAGAGTAAGCCGATTCTCCCTCGAGGACCACCATTCCAGTCTTCCCCTTTATGAGTGGGTATGGAGACTAGGGAGAGAGTTGTGTTACTGGACTCAGTTAACAAAGTGGCTGAACCTGTGTCCAACAGTCCTGCTTGATTTGATTTGTACTTAGGGACTCCTCCCATGCAATTCTAAATATATGTCAAATCGTAGAACCGTGTATGAAGATGTCAACATTTCTAAAGCATCTTGGAACCGCCTTATACAAGGAAAATATTACAAACCGTCAGAAGCAAAAATCTTCAAGTCCTTTCCCATTTTGTTGTCACGTCTGAATATTTTCTATAAATAGCTCCAGTCTTACGTCAGGAGGGAGTTAAAGGAACTATATGAAGCATATCACACAATTCTACTGGATGACATACAGAGTTAAGATAGGAGTACTCAATATTGTATGATATAAATTTTCCATTGATTAGTATTCGGATTAAGTGTGATTATAATCAAATTTCTAAAATGTGATTTTTAGAATTTAAAAAATTCTGAAGTTCATTTAGAAGGATGTATTTTCAAATAATCAGAACAAAGAGACTGGCAAAACTCAAAATAATAATTAAAATGGTATGGTGATGATGCAGAAAAATAGTAATGGAATAAAATAGAACCTAGATTAGAAACAATTCCATATGTAGACATAGCGTATGGTGAGACCGGCACTGTAAATAAAAGGGAGAAAAGACATTCATCACAATGTTGGCAGAGCTAGCCATTTGAAAAATAAATACATCTACATTTTTACTGCACTTCTAACACTGAAATAAAATTCAGATGGGACAACCACTTAAAGGTAAAACACTAAGATAACAGAAAAACAAGACCTTTGAATATTTGTATAATTTTAGCCCAGCAGAATTTTTTCTGAGTCCAAAGCAAGGACTATAAAGTAAAAGATAGATAAAAATATTTAAGTGTTACATAGAATGATATATAATACGTAAATATATAGCATTTTAAATAAAAATAATTGTGTCAGAAAATAAGTAAAGTTTAAAAAGTGGAGGAAAAAACTGAAAAAAATTCACCATCCAGATGACAACAAGCAAATGTTCTTGATACTATGGAATATTCTTTTAATAGGAAAAGGCACTTGATCCATTTTTAATTGATTAAGGGGTAGAAGGAATCGTTTCACAGAGGACACAACAGAAGCGACCATTAATCATTGGAAAAGCTGATCAAACTCACAAATAATTAAATTCAAATAACAATAAAATATCATTTTTCAGTTATCAAATTGGCAGTGGTTGAAAATGACTAATACCCGGGGTTGGCAAGAACACAGAAAACAAACTCTGTCAAATGCTGCTAGTGGGAATATAAAATTGGGCTAATTTTCTGGAAAGAAAAATTGCAATATCTATTCAAATGTTTAATGATCATATTCTTTTGCAATTTCACATCTAAGAATTCATCCAGCTGCAAAAAACTCACGCAAATATGCAAAGAAATATGGACAGTAGCATTTTTTGCAGCACAGTGGATAATGGTGAAAAAATTAGGAACTAAGTGGAGTTTTAACAGTGAAGGCTAATTACGTTGACATGGAAAAACATTCAAGACATATTGATTATTAAAAAGATAGCTGCCAAACTAGATGTACTGTGTGATACCATTTTTTGTTAAGAAATTTCTACGCTTGGGTATATAGGTAAATGCAACATACATCCATGCAAATCTGAAGGAACATTCAATGCTCTTAACAGTGGAAGCTTTTAATATAAAAATTATGGACGACGTATCAGGAGGAACTTGGGGTATGAAACAGACAGCTTAAACTAGAAGAACCATTCCAGGAGGGTAAAAACAAATAGACCAAAATAGAGGCACCACCCTACTATCACTAAATAAAACTGGAGAGAGCTAAGTGTGTTGTTTCCTCTCCCAGGGACACCCCCAGCTCCTACTTTCCCTGCCATCACCTCTACCCCCTGTGCTCTGGCTTGCCAAAGGGTTTCCCTGTGGGAATAGAGGGGTGTGGACTCGCAGGGAATTGCAGAGCAAAAAGACTGGGCTCAGTGGATTTTCTTTCTAATTTAGTTTTTAAATAAACTATATTTCCTAATCTAAAAAAAAAATCAGATTTGTAAGGAATGATTTTGTTCTAAAGAAGAATTGCAAGAGTGGAGAGTATAGTCCTGGTTTGAGAAAGCTCTGATTCTAAGGTTTACAAGTGTCTCAAAAGTTGGGCAAAAAGAGCTTTTGTTTTACAGGGGAGAGTAAATAAAGCTAGGGAAAATAAAGGCATGGGAGAGTGGGATGAAGGGGTGTCATGATCGGGGGTGGTATTGGGTCAGAGAATGTTCTTGTCTGAGGATAACCTATTGGCAAGTTGGACTGGGGGAAGGGAGAAGTTTGATTAACAATGGTTTTGTTCACATTGATCAGTCAGGACAATCAGTTCAGCTAATCATTTATGAGGCCAACAATGGGAATTTGGAGGGTCTGTGGCTGGTCTTGTCACAGGTAAACAAAGAGGCAGGCTTGGGGGCAGGGTGGTCCCTTGAGGCCTACCTGGGCCCTGTGGGGAAGAATGGGTCTCTGCAGCAAGCGGTTTCCCAAGATATAAAGGGTGGGAGATTTCTTAACCTTTCCTGTTTTCCAGAATCCCAGGACTTGGGTAAAGTCCAAGAGGGTCCATCTCCAGCAATGCCAGCATCTCTCTGCAAGGCATGTGCTCAGGGACCCTCCTTCCAGATCCAGAACATGTTTTACAGCGCCATTTTCTCGCCTTGTCTCCCCAGCCCTAGAGCTCAGGACACCTTCTTATGACTGATGGGTTCCAGTTGCCTCAACACCCTCTGCCAGTCTCTTTAACCCACACTCCTGAAACCTGCTCTCAGTGGCAACGACTAAAGTCTCCTCACTGGCTCTGACTTCAATTCTGTTTTGCTGTGGCGCTGGTGACTTGTAACAACTGGTTACTTTGTGACCTCGTTTTGTTTTGTTTTTTTGCTAAGAAAACAGGTTACAGGTTAAATAAGGTACACATTGAGGTGGAAACATAGGAAAGAGACTGAACCTGAGGTTAGTTTGTTTCATTTATTTAGGAAAACCCCCCACAATGCATATTATTGTGAAGAGGTTCAAATTACTTTCTGTTTAAATACAACACTCTGACCAGGCTTGGTGTCTCCTGCCTGTAATCCCAGCAATTTGGGAGGACAAGGCAAGAGGATTACTTGAGGCCTGGAGCTTGAAACTAACCTGGACAATGCAGTAAAACCCCATCTCTAGCCCCCCGCAAAATATATATATATTTTTTTTTTTAAAAGGCAGGTGTGGTAGCACATACCAGTAGTCCCAGCTACTCGAGAGACTGAGGCGGGAGGATCACTTGAGCCCAGGAGTTTAAGGCTGCAGTGAGCTAGGATTACATCACTACACTCTATCCTGGACAATATAACAAAACCTCATCTCTAAAAAAAGGTAAATATATATACTTAACCTTGAGTTCATCATTATCAAAAAGCATTTATGGGGCACCTGTAGGAGACACTAATAATTTAGAAATTATGAAAATGAGTAGATTCACAGGGCAGGACATGCCTGTAGTCCCTGCTACTAGGGAAGCTGAGATAAGAAGACCGCTTGAGTCTGGGAATTGGAGGCCGGAGTGAGTCATGATCCCTCCATGCAATTCAGGCCTGGGTGACAGAATGACACCTGCCTCTTAAAAAATACATATATGACAAATGTGCAAATACTTGAATGTAGAAAACCCATTCTTTCTTTTTTTTGAGTTGAAGTCTCACTCCTTCCCCCAGGCTGGAGTGCAGTGGTACGCACCCTCACGGCCACTCCAGCATCGACCTTCTGGCCTCCAGCGATCCTTCTACCTTAGCCTTCCAAGTAGCTGGAACTACAGATGCACACCCCCATGCCTGGCTATTTTTATTTTATTTTAGAGACGAGTTCTCACCAAGTTCCCCGGGGTGGGTCTCAAAACTGTGGGCTCAGGCAATCCACACGCCTCAGCTTCCCAAAGTGCTAGGATTACAGGTTGAGTGCTGAACCTGTCCTGGAAAATCCATTCTTAAGATATTAGCCTGACATCCACGGCTGTTGTTTTCCTAAACAGTGCAATTTTTGACCCCAAGAGCTGGGTATCTCCTTAGTCTTTCCTTCGGAGCCCTTTGGTGACTAATTAGCTACCATCTAAGCAGAAGATGTTTGGGGTGAGGTAGACTCAAGTCTAATATTCACTATGGCAATAATGAGACAAGAGCTCCTTTTTTTTCTTTTTTGAGTCAAGATCTCACCCTGTGGCATTGCTGGGACAACGGTCATGCCACCAAGCTTGGCTAATTTTTTTTTTTTTTTTTTTGGAGAGACAAGGTCTTGCTATGTTGCCCTAACTGATCTCAAACTTCCGAGCACAAGTAATTCTTTCTCCTCAGTCTCCCAATGTGTCGTGATTATAGGTGTGAGCCACCACACCCAACCAAATTTCTTTCTTTTTTTTTTTTTTATTTTGAGTCAGGGTCTCACTCTGTCACCCCGTCTGGAGTTCAGTGGCATGGCTCACTGCAGTCTCAACCTCGTGGGCTCAGGCAATCCTCCCACCTCAGCCTCTCAAGTAGCTGGATCTACAAGCCTGTGCCCCATGCTTGGCCAGTTTTTTTATATTTTATAGAGAAGAAGGCTTGTTATGTTCCCAGGCTGGGAGAAGAGAGCTCTTAAAGGGTTTTTTAACAATATGACCTTCATTATGCAACTAATATCACAGCACAGCATCCGAATTTAAAACATCCTGGCAATTTCAGTATGAGTATTCTAGAATATTCTAGAGCACCTCAACCACAGGAGCGAGGCCAGTGAGATCCAAGATGCAAGCAGCTCATCCTCATAGGTAAGAAGTTACGCCTTTTGCTGGAATCAATTAAGGTATGAGAGGGGGTGAAGGGTTAACATGCACTGGAATTACAATCCTATTTACACAGCTATCAATTACACTTACAGAACTGTCCCAGATAAGGCTTGTGTGGTGTTTCTGTATTGGCCCAGTGGCCATAAACCAACAAGAATTACCAATACTTAGTAGAAATGAAACAGACAACAAAACCCCCAAAAGAGTTAACATTATATTGCAAGATATTCCAGGAAGTTTGAAAATTAGATAGATTTGTGACCTCTGACCACAGCCTCAGAGGCGCAGGGCAGAGTCTATTAAAAATCTCTTTTGAAAAGATTTCACATTCAAAGGGATCCCAAGAATCACCTCTCTCAACTTATCTATACAGTTCATGCAACAAGTACTAGGAACCTAAATAATCAGGCAGTACAAATTAAGTTTATTAAGTTTTAAAGCTGCAGCAAAGAGTCTCTGAGTCTTAAGATTGGATCTTCATCATCATAAACAAGGCAGAAAATAGTGTTTAACTTGACACAAAGAAGAAACCAGTCTGAAGCCAGAAAAAAAGAAAGGCATGCACCAGGGATACTAGTTGCCCAAGCACTTGCTTGAAACTTACGTCTTGCATGAGGATAAAGTGTTCAAATGACAACATCCAATTTCAAAATACTCGCCTGGCCAGTGCAGTATCTACACATGACCTTCCCAAACACCTGTTCCCTGTTAGAAATCGAGGAAGTGTTTTATCAAATTGAACTCATACAAGAATTCTTAGCTTCCTTTTGAGTGACAGCCTTCCGGTTTTGCAAATATAATAAACTTTGGGACTGTGTGCATTGCTAGGTCAGGGATTGTGGATCTGTAAGGGACCTCGTGATTAGAACATCAGCTTCTCAATGATTCTTCTTGGTAGAGGCTGGATGCTGAAATATAACATATGGAATCCATCATCTTCCTTATGTAACAGGCTGCTATGGCTGTCCATGCAGTAAATAAACCACTCAAAAGCAGTTGCTTAAAACAAAAGTAGTCCTTTATTTTGCTCTCCAATCTGAGGGTTGACCAGGCTCATTGACAAGAGTTGACGAGGCGGTTCTTGCTTGAGGTCTCATATCCAACTGTCATCAGAAGATGTCTGGGGTTTGCATCACCTTGAAGTTTTCTTCACTTGCAGTGCTGGTGGGAAGATGCAAATGGCTAGGGACTGAGGCAGCTGGACTCCTAGATGTCAATTCCTCTCAACCCATGTGTTCTTCTATTCACATGAAGGTTTCAGGAGTATCCGACTTCCTCCTAGAATGGTGTACCCAGGCAAACTGGTAGAAGCCATATGGTCTTTTCTAACCTTGTCCCTGGAAGGTCTGGACATCACTTCCATAAAACTGGATTCATGGAGGCTGTATAAAGGCCCACTCAGTTTCAAAGAGAGAGGTCTTAGCCACCACTCATGGTGGCAGGTGTTTCAGAAGATATATGGACTTGTTTATCAACCATCTCTTGGGAGGAGGTTGAGGCCACTACTGTTGTCTTTGGGAAAACTCATGAGAAACAAAGCCAAGTGGTCTAGAAGGAAAGACTGTTTTGTTGTTCAAGTACCAAGATGAGATTCTTGATAGCCAGACACTAATTGAGGTACTTCAAAATTTGACAATGCAAACTGAAGATTCAGAGCCAGGAAGGCAGAAGGGAATTCACAAGAGGACACAGTTCCAGCTCACCCTATCTGATAACTACATCAATACCCTCGTGATGACAAGACTTCAGTTAATAAAATGTTCACAGCCCAATTATGCCATAAATTACGCATAATTTTCTTCAAGTATTTGTACATGATTTAACTCTTAAAAACCTCTATATAGTTCTGTAGAGTTCATTTCAGAGCATGAATTCAATTCTTGTCAACTAATCCATTTGTTTTTCTTTCTCTTTTTTTTTTTTTGAGTCGGAATCTCACTCCATCACCCAGGCTGGAGTGCAGTGGCACACCCACAGCCAACCCAGTGTCGACCTATTGGGTTCGAATCCTTCTGCCTCAGCTTTCCAAGTAGCTGGAATGACAGGTACACGCTACCACACCCAGCTAATTTTTTGATTTGTTCTAGAGATGAGGTCTCACCAAGTTGCCCAAGCTGATCTCAGACCTGTGAGCTCAGGCAATCCTCTCACCTTGGTCTCCCAAGGTGGGATTACAGGCTTGAGCCACTGCACTTGGCCTCCATTTGCTTTTCTTATAAACTTCAAGTTTAAAAAAAGAAAAACCTAGTTGGATATTCCAATAAAAAGTTAGCTCAACTTCCATCATCATCCTAGATTTTAAGTTAGAAATATGAAGCAGATTCAAACCATGGAGCATGGGACTTAAGTTGGGCCTGTCTCCATTTGTCAATGTAACCTCTTTTACCAGAACAGAGAATTTCGGGGCAGAAGAAACACAATGAAACTTATGTTTATGTATTTTTTTTTACAGGCTGCAATGACTATTCAAGGCATCAACACTACCACCAAGTCATTAATTTCTTTCAGCTAGTTAATATCCGCTATTACCTTCAAAAGGATCTGACTCATAAATAACCCCCCAAATGGAGACTTCTAAATGGTAATTTACAACTATGCTATCATGTGTGTGTTATTAAAAGTTGGGCAAACAGTTGGTCTTAGCCAATTTCTGAATCTAAGGGACTTGATGACTGTATATGCTTATTTTGTATAAAACTAAGATCACTAAAGATTGAGAAACATTGGTGTAAAATGTGGAAATCAGGTGAGTAGTGTTTTTCATTACAGGATCATTTTTTGCTGTATTAAACAATTAACTTGTCTAATATTCTCATTAACTATTACTGTCTAATTTTATAGGTGGAAGAATGAAAAGATTTCATATGTCTTGACATCAACCTGGCCAGAGAACGGCATTCTTTCAGCGAAGATTAAAATGTATTTGATTTCTGGTCTTGTATTAGACCATATCTTAATATAAATGCACGAAAAGCATACCATTTGAAAATTGTTCTGATACATTGAACTTAATGATCTAATCACACTTTTGTCATCATTATGAAGAACTAACACTTGTCAGGTAATAGAATTAAATCTAAATAGAAATGCTCATATATTTAATGGCCAATTTGGAAGAATAAGGTTTTAAAATCCAAAATTCATTTAACAAAGAACTACTGTGTAATTATGTTCATGATCACACTTTAATCTGAGAAGCACATGGGAATTTTCAACATTGAACATTTTAGGAGCACACGCTCAAAAAAAGCCATCTGTTTTAATAACACCTGCCCACTATTTGGTTGGTTTTGAGCCTGATTTTCCTGTTATTTCACAGTGCTTTTCAATCACCCTTTTCCCCAGGATCAAATCTGTGTGGCTCCTGGGTTCATTTTAGGACCTTTGGCTCATTGACCTCATGCCAATTTCTCATATATTAAATTAGCCTATGGGTAAGCATTTCTCCACTCCGAGTCCTCCTCCCTCCTTGTGCTTTCTGCCTCATCCTGTATGAGAGACAGAGGTTATTAAAATGCTGAGTCTATCTGTTTCATGTCATGGGACAGGGGTCAATAAAAAGCGATGCTCTCTTATGCTTCTGAATCACAAAGGGTTACAATGAAGGTAATCATGGAAGCAGTTGTATGCTGCCAAGGACTCATATCAGCTGCTGACAAGAGCCAGCTGTTAAGCCCTCAGACATTTGGCAGGCAGGCTTTTCAACCATGGTGAGCTTGAAATTGGCCATGATGGGAATATTTACACCATGGAAATCAGCAGACATTACAAGCCAGAGTTTTATGGGGGATGGAAAAGGAACCAACAGTGAGACGTTGATCAGCACACCATTGTGCTGAAAAAGAGAGTGTTTCCTATAGTGTTTACTACTTTCATTAAAAAAAAATTGCGCTGAATTCTCATAGGATCACTGTAGAATTATTGGCATTATGATCACCTTTTTTTTTTTTAAGAGAAGCCAACCAAGACTCAGAGAAGTAACTTGTCAGAATTTGAACTACTAAATGGGCTAAAGTAGTTGTCTTCTTTGTCTTATCAACTTCTCTTCTGATTTATCCTTTTCTCGTAGGATTTTAAGATTGGATGACATCATAAATGTTCTCTAGTCCTATTGACCTGTCACTTGGGTCTCCATTATAATAAGCCCCCAAAAGTCTCTCCTATTTATGTTTGAGCACTTCACTTTCAGTGGCAGGAAATTTATGACTTCAGACCATCCATTGTTTGAAAGCTCTTATATTTAAAAAGTGCTGTCTTACTTTGAATAGAAAACTCCCTTTTGTTCCCACCCATTGGTTCCTGTTCTACTCGCAGAAAGTTTGAGAATGATAGAAGTTTTTTAGATATCTGTAAGTATAACATCCCAGAAGCCCCAGAAAACAGAGTGAAAATAAAATTCATTTGTCTCAGTCTTATATTTTGTCTTTACGTGCTTCCATCCATTCATGCTGCGAATATTTGTTGGTCGTCTCATCAGTGCCGTTTGCAGAACTCTATGCAAAGGTGAATACAATAGTTCCTGACCTTCAGAAACTCACCTGTCAGACTCTCCTTGCTCAAAGTAGGGTCCTTAGATCTCAGCAGTAGCACCAGAAAACTTGTTAGAAACACAGAATCTTAGGTCTCTCTCAGAATGCAGACCTACTGAATCAAGATCTGCTTTTTTTTTTTTTTAATAGAGATAGGATCTCACTATTTTGCCCAAGCTGGTCTCAAACTTTTGGGTTCAAGCAATCCTCCTGCCTCAGCCTCCCAATATGCTGGAATTACAGACATGAGTCACTGTGCCCATTTTAACAAGACCTCTCAAGTGACTCATTTACGCCTTAAACATTGTGAAGTCTTGGCCTCAGCAAAAATAAATACTCAACTTCTCTAAAACAATGCATGTCCATTATTCTTTATTATTTATACTTTACAGAAGTATTTTTCTTAATTTCAGTGAAGCACCAACATAATTCTGGTGGTCTTTGTCTGCATAATTCTCTGTCTGTTCTGAGGGTTTTTCAGAAGGTAACACATGTTCCATCTTAAGTTCAGGTCATTTGTCAGAGTTCAGGGGTATTTTTTAATGACTGTAATAAAAAGCATCCAAAGTGCTATGATTCTAATATATTATGCATGCATCCTGTCATATATGTATAACTGTATTTGATTGCATGTTTATGCCTCTCTGCAGTCTGCATTCAGGGTTCACATACTGTTTTCCTTTGAGGGTGTCCTGCAGGGAAGGATGTGGCAAATGGGGAAATTCCATTCTTCATCACAGACAGCATGAGCACGTGCTTAAGAGCCCCACAGCAAGACCAGTGCAGAGCTGAGAGAGTCCTATTTTATTTTTTACTCCTCAAGAGTTACTAGATAGAATTACCTCATCTTTGAAGAAATGGAATTCGCCCTGGGAGCAGATCCCTTAAAAGTATCAGTCTGTGATACTTTACTTAATCCTGAAACAATAAAAGAGAAACAAAATGCAACCACAATAAATGCATATTGTTAAAAAGCCAAACAGGGCTTGAAGAGGTATCTTAAACATAGGGCTTTAGGACTGGGTGCAGTGGCTCGTGTCTGTTATCCCAGTACTTTGGGAGGCCATGGTGGGAGGATTGCTTGAGGCCAGGAGCTCTAGACCATCTTGGGCAACAGAGTGAGACCCCATCTCTACAGCGAATTTTTAAAAATGTATAGGTTTGGTGTGAAACTTACAACATCAAAGTTACCCTCCTTTGGGGCACACACACTGCTGCTATAACGAAGCATACCAGTTTCCAAATCCCTTTAACACATATATGTGATATATACCAATAATATACCAACACCCTTTCTCCTAAGAAGGTATTCTGCTTGCTCAAGAAGGTACTATTTTCTTTTCTGATACATAGTTATTTAATTTCGCCCAAAAAGAGAGAGCAATGTTATAGTACCACATTTATCGCAAAGATTCTTTAGAAACAAATCATTCTAAATGGCTACGTTTTTAGCCCTATTTACATCTCAGACAACTTTTGGGTATTTTTTTTTTTTAATTCTCTCCCTTTTACCCTCTTTACTCCCTTTCACTCTTGAAGTCAACAAAAAGATATTTGATACTATGATACTATCAAGCCCTAGACTTTGCTATGATTTGGCTGAGTGACTTAGCGCTGGTTTCTGAGCCTCTCTGGGCCTCAACCTTCTTTTCTGTAAGAAAGCAGTGCTCACTGTATGTGCCTTGAATGGTTGGTGTTAGTGAGAAGTTAGTTACGCGTGTTACTATCTGTACAGCGACTAGGAATTGCCTGACACATGGAGTTATGGGCTGAACTGTGGTCTCCAAAATTTATATGTTGAAGTCTCAAACCCCAGTATCTCGGGATGTGACCATATTTAGAGACAGTTCTCCAATCTCTTTCATCAGATCTTTACAGAAGTGATTAAATTAAAACGAGGCCATTAGGGTGGGCCTTGGACTGCCATGAACAAAATATGACCAACTGGGTGGCTTACACAACAGAACTTTATTTTCTCACAGTTTTACACCCAGAAGGCCAAGACCAAGGTGCCAGCAGGGCTGACCTCCCCTGAGCCTCTCTCCCTGGCTCTCTTCTGGCTCCCTCATCACACAGTCCTCCTGCTGTCCACACACACAGCTCTGATGTCTCTTCTTTTTCAAATAAAGACAGCAGTCATACTGGCTGGGAGCAGTGGTTCATGCCTGTTTGTCCTAGCACTTTGGAAGGTGGAGGCGGGAGGATTGCCTGAGCCTATGTGTTCAAGACCAGCCTGGGCAGCTTGGTGAGACCTCGTCTCTACAATCAATAGAAATCAAAAAATTAGCTGGGTGTGGTGGCACACGCTTGTAGTTCCAGCGACTTGGAAGGTTGAGGCAGAAGTATTGCTTGAGCCCAGCAGGTCGAGGCTGCGGTGGCCATGAGTGTGCCACTGTACTCCAGCCTGAGAGACAAAGTAAGACTCCAACTAAAAAAAAAAAAAGAGAGAGAGAGAGAGACACCAGTCATCTTGGATTAGGGTGCACCCTCAAGGCCTCATTTTTAATTTAATCACATTTTCAAAATAGGATTGCATGCTTAAATACTAGGGTTTGGAACTTCAATATGAATTTTGGGTGATGCCATTCAGCCCATAACCCTGTGTGTCAAGCATTTCCCAAATGCTTCATGTACAGTGTTGCCTTTAACTTCACAACAACTATTTGAGGCCGTTACAGAGAGAAACTGCCTCATACAGAAAAGCAGGCTAGGGCCCAGAGAGGCTCGGAAATCAGCACCAAGTCACACAACTCAGTAGCAACTGGCAGGGCCAGAAGTCTGTCCTGAGTCGCTGCTCTCAATCACAACGCGATGCTGACCTTGTTTTTTATTCAAAGCATCAGCAAATTTATAAATGATTGTGCCGGGCTTGTGCTGAGGAGAACAACTCTATTTGCTGCTATATCAAACAACTCCAGAATGCTGAGCTTTTTGTGGCCTCTTGCCAGTTTTTATTGTTTTGCTCTCTCCTCCCTCGGTGTGGGTCATTCTCGCTATTGTCCGTCCAGGATCCTGTCCAGTGGTGCGTGGAGCCGACCTCTGGGTCTCATGGACGCTGACAGTGCGCCTCTCATCCGCTCTCCACCACATTCAGTGACGTCACACTGGTTATCTGAAATGGACCCTGGTACACTCTGGGAGTAACTTACATAATGGGAATTGGCAAAAACACACACACACACACACACACACACACAAATCAAAACTTTTTTTTTATTTTTTGGACAGTTTTTCAACACAGAACTGCCTATTTTCTGCACCCTAGACCTCTTCACAAAAAAATATGATGCTCTGTAAGAGATCCCTAAGATGAATCTTTATGTTGAAAGCATATTTATTGTAATGCATAACTTTGTGACTTTTTATTTTTGTCTTTAGAGATCAGTTTTCTTACATCATCTGTTAGCAAATATACAAATATTCATGATGCTGATGACCAAATGTTGCACTATCTATTTATTCAGTCTTATTGCTTATAATGTTATATACAGTAAAACCAAAAAGTCATGTATGTTATAAGTTGTTTTTTTTAAATTTTTTGAATCAGAGTCTCACTCTGTCGCCCAGGCTAGAGTGCAGTGGCATGCTCATGGCCACCACAGCCTCGACCTGCTGGACTCAGGCGATCCTTGTGTCTCAGCCTTCCAAGTAGCTGGAACCACAGATGTGCACTATCATGCCTGGCTTATATTTTGATTTATCGTAGAGATGAGGTCTCACCACATTGTCCAGGTTGATCTCAAATCCCTGGGCTCAGGCAATCCTTTCGCCTCAGCCTCTCAAAGTGCTGGGATCTCCAACTGAGCCACCGCGCCTGGTCTTAGTTTTTCATATAAAAATGTACATGCTACATAAATGTAGTTCCATAAGTTAAAAAAATGGGAAATGTCAAATTAAATTAATAATTGTTACTTACTCTAAAATTACATGACTCAATGCCTTTATAGCACTAGGTCAATGATGATTATTGATATAAAGAAGAATTATTGGTATAATTATTGCAAGAATTATTGATATAAATTAAGAATTATGGATATAAATTATTGATATAAATGTAATAGCCATCACAAGCATGACTGTCTTCTTTCAGTCTTTGACGACATATTGATTCCTCTATAAATATATTATCACTTACATTCTTTAGAGTAAGTATGTGTTTCTAGAGAAGGAAGTTATAAATGCCGCACAAGGAGCATGTCCTAGAAGGTCCTGGAAGCCGGTGCTCAGAGGTTCCTTTCAGCATGAGTGGGCTACGATTCTTATCTTTTTTGTTTTAGATCGAGAGGTCCTCCTTATCATCACAGTAAGTCTTTTCTCCTCTCCCATCCCAAATTTCCTCAGGGCTCTGCTCTCAAATTCCTCCAGAGCAGAGGAAGAGGTTCAGAATATTCTAGCCTAGAAGAGTTTCTCACTCTAGTCACTGACTCCTTGTAAACTACCCTCTAAGTGGACACTTCTATCAGTCCAACATTGTCAATCCACATACTATATACAATGGGAGACCTTCCCAAAATTTGAATTTATTTATAAAAATTGTGTATGTATTCTTACATGTTTAAACATTAGTCACCTTCATGTAAGAATACATACACAATTTTTATAAATAAATTCAAATTTTGGGGGGTCCCCCTTTGTATATTGGCGAAGTGGTCTTTTTTAGTGCTTCTGCTGTTTTTTGTTTTACCTTTTCCACATCGGCACAGCGTTTCCCTTTGAGGGCTTTTTCATCCGGGGAAACAATAAAAAAAAAAAATTCACTTTGGGTGAGATTGCGTTAATAGGGAGGGTGAGGCATGGGGGTCATGGCATTTGGGGTCAAAAACCGCAGAACACTCAGTGCAGTGTGGGCAGGTGGGCTCATAAATCACCCATCATGAAATGGGCAAACGTATTGAAAGAATCTCCAAAAAATAATCACTGAAGCCAAATGTAACCTCTCACGAAACTAGCTGGTCCACTGATGCTGATGGGTTCCTAGACCCCTTACCTAACAGAGGACACCGATGCTACAGGAGACTGCCCTCCAATAAAACAGTTCTGGGTTTTTTGGGGGGAGGGCGGTCCCCTCTCGTATGTCGGATTCAAAGTTATAGGATTTAATTTAGAACAGCAAGGCCTAAAATAGAAACTTGATCTCAGACATCTCATTTTGTAACAAAAAAGGATCGAATTTCCAACTCTTTAGCCTGACCTAGAGTAAATTCCTTTAGGGCCCTTCCAAGTGACCAGGTCATTCCAATTTGGTGATGAAGAGTAGACAGGAAGAAACTGCTTCTTATCTCTGCCCCCTTCCAATGGCTACACTAACCCACACCACTTATCGGGGCCCTACTGTGTGCCGGCTCCTGTGTCGAGGATTTTGCCACATCACTTCATTTGGGGCTCAATACAACCTCATGAGGCCAATATTGAATGTTCGTCTCATGGATGAAGAAGCTGAAGCTCGAAAGAATTATTATTTGTTCAAATGCACCTTTCTCGTGAGCAGAAAGGCTAGGATTCGAACCCAAGATTATTGTGTCCCAAGCATGACCGCTCTCCCTCCACCAGGCAACCTGAGATTCTGGATTCAGTGATGGAATTTTCGGGCTGGAAGGGGCTTCAGAGGTCAGAAAGCACAAGGTATTGAGTGTCCAGGGAAATCAGAAGTTTAGAGGTTAAAAATCCCCATGGACATTATGAAACCAATCTCTCCCCTCACACCTTTGAACAGACAGGGGTTTCCTGCTCTGCCATCACCCCACTGTGAACCTCTGCTCTGTGCTCCTTTCACTCATTTGTAAACAAGATTCATTCTTGCCCCCAACCTCCTTCATGGGTGGTGCAGATGAAGTACATAATGTCTGTAAAACTCTTTGAGCACATCAAAGACGGCCCTGCATAAATAGTACATTATTATCCACATTCCCATAGGAAGCATCCTCAGGATCCTTTGATCCATAAATATTTCATTGACTCAACCCCTCCAAAGCCTTTTAGACGCTGAAGCATCCTAAGGTAATTGACCACAGAGAGAGTTCAGAAAGTAACACATTCTGCTTCTGCATGGCGGCTGTCTTTTCAACACTTTGATTTCGACTTGGTCACTTTTTAAAACAAGTTCATGTCGTTCTTTACATTTTAAGCTGTAGAGGAAGCATGTACCTGCACATAATTTCCGGTTCCATGCTATAATGAGAGAATACATTGAGCGTGGAGGTTGACACATAAGGAAGAAGGAAAAAAATCTCTTCTGACTTCAGGACTCTTCTCTCAAAGAGATACTTAATATTCCTGCGTCTATGTTTATGACTGCTTTTATGACTTTTAGATTTAGCTTCATTTCATTTCTAAGAGAGAGGCAATAAGCATATTTTTCACATCATTTGCAGGAGGAATACATTTAAATATACCATTTCCCAACCAGTCAGATTTATTGTTACTCTGTTGATATCACTATTGGAATGTCTCAATTTATTAGAAAAAATATAAAATGTGTTGCATTTAAGCCAAACTAACTTTATGTATTATAATTCCAGAAAAGCTCCCTACCCTCAAACCCAAAATGACCCCTGGGACAAATGACAGTGACATTTTTTTAGAGATGAGTAGCCTTCAGCAAAAACTGTAAGTTTTAGTGAACATATTTAAATGTGAAATATTTGTAAAAATTACTAAATATTAAAGGAAGTTTTCAGAATTTTGAAGTATTAATATACTAATAAACCAGAAATATTATAACAAATAAAAGCTTCCACAATCCCAGGTTCTAAAAACTACCATCAGTTGGTTAAATTGTTTAATCTCGACCATTTTTCTGGCTTCTATTGTACTAACTCAATACACACACACACACACACACACACACACACACACACACACACACACACACACACACGGAAGAGGAATAAGGAGGATGAGTTATCACTCATTACCCTTTACCTAAAGGTTACATCAGTGGGAGTAAGAGTTCCCACTCAGCTTTGTAGCAGATGTGAACTGACGCTTGTAAAGAAATGTTAATCACCGTGATCATTAAAAAAAAGAACACACAGAAAAAACTCACATAACAAGCACATCTTTGCATATGGTATTCCATTAGACCAACATGGCCACTGAAAATACAGAATCACTTTTATCTTCATACCCTGAGACATGTGAAACCTTCTAGAAGAGTTTTTTTTTAATTCTTAGCACACTCACTCCCAGCTTTGTTGATCTCCCTTTGTATTCCAGGAATAACTGCTCTCTTTGTTCCCCAGCCAGGATACCCTATTTATAAGAATTTAGTTATGCTTCTTCTCCTGAATGCACCACCAACATTGTTACTACAAAAAGGATCAAGATCGAATCAATGATAACATGTTTGGAGCTAGATAAAATTTTACATTTAATTCATAAGTCACTGAAGATCAAATGTACATGTGTAATAATATCCTGTAGTCTTGTGAAATATTGCTTCATCTATGATATTGAAATGCTGCCTCAAGTTCTCACAGTTTTTATCTTGGACCATGGCCAGTACAAAGAAAAGTCATTGCTTACCAAGACTTGCCAGACACATCAAAGCTGTCACTTTTGTTAGCCCTAAAACACATCCAATCATTCATTACTCAAATATCGAGCACCTACTAAGTACTGGACAATGTTGCTGGTGATGGAGATAGTTACAGACCAGGGAGCTCCCTTCCTGGAAGAGGACACAGAGCATTAGCAAGTAAACATATCATCAGTAAAATAAATTCAGAGAATTGTATGAAGGAATTAAGACGTGGACAGAGGCTGTAGAGTGTCTGGTGGGCTGAGGAAGATACCGAGAAGGGACTCTCTAAGGGAGTAATATGTAAGCAGCGACTTGAATTGGGAGAAGAAGCAGCTTATTGAAAAGATGTGTAGAAAGTATGTTGCATGGTCAGGAATAGTGAGAGTCGCAACAAAACGCTCAGGGCACGATTCTAAAGGGAAGAAAGAATGAAGGAGAGCAAGACCATGGCGTGATTGGCATTAAGGCGTAGGTTTAATATCAAGGTAAGGGAGATTCTTTAGAAGTTTTTATGCAGGAAGTGGCATAATGTATTTTATATTTTTGCAAGATCGTGATCTGTGTGACAAATAGATTATCCAAGAACAGGAACTGAGACAAGAAATCTAGAATCCACAGTAAGAGAGATGACCGCAGCCTGGAATACGAGAGTTGCAGTGGAATTTGGAAGCTGGATTAATCTGGGTATTCTGAAAAACAGATGCCAAAATGGGATAATTATGGGCACGAATTTTATTATGGAAAATGTCTGTGAAGAAGGCAACAGGGAGGGAGTTGGAAAAAGGCTAGGAGAGCAGTCAGAGTGCCATGCAAGTCTAACCTCAGGGAAGAACTAGGTGGTAGCATTCTAGACCATGTAAGGCCATCTAAGGGAGGCTCAGTAGAGCCTACAAGGAGTCCCTGAACCAACGTGTGCTGAGAAGAAATATCACATCTCCAAGACTGGACTGCTTCAGTGGCTCTGCCCCACTCAATCTTTAGCATGGAGCAGCCCTTGAGAGCCAAGGCCTTGGTCTTGGTACAGATGCAGCTATAGATTACATAGTCCAGTTGGACCAGGTATGGTGGCTCACACCTGTAATCCCAGCACTTTGGAAGGTGGAGGTGAGAGAATTGCTTGAGCCCAGGGGTTTGAGACCAGCCTGGGCAACATGGCAAGACCTCGTTCTCTACAATAAATCAAAAAATTAGCCAGGCATGGTGATGCACGCCTGTAGTTCCAGCTACTTGGAAGGCTGAGGTGGAAGGATTGCCTGAGCCCAGCAGGTCAAGCCTGCACTCCAGACTGGGTGACAGAGTGGACTCTGACTCAAAAACAAAAACAAAAAAACCTGGCTGGGGGCTTTTTTCAGTGATTCCCCTTTTGGTAGAAGGTCTCTGAGATGCAAGCTCAAGGCCACTGGGGGAGCGCTGATCAGAGGCAGCATGGTTGGAAGAGAGCAGGAAGGCAGGACCTGGCTGGGGTAGTGGTGTGTGGTAGAGAAAGGGGGAGTATGTGAGAAAGAAATGACCCTAGATCCCTCTAGGAGACTGAATGAATGATGGCACATCTGGAGGGTAGACGACTTCGTGAAAAAAATAAGAAAACTTTCCATATATTGTCAAGGAAAGTTGTATTCGAGGAGAAGAAACAAGGTATAACATCCAAATGGAACACTATTCAGCAATTGAAGGGAACAAGCCACTGAGGCATGCCACAACCTATAAGAGTGTACGAAGTCAGACACAGAAGACGGCATGCTGTGTACTTGAATTTACATCATATTCCAAATAAGACAAAGTCATCGAGATGGAAATCAGATGAGAGCTTTCTAGGAGCTGAGGCTGAGAGGAGAGGTCTGACTTCCAGGAGGTCTGAAGGAACTTGTTGAAAGGGTGATGGACCTGCTGTATATCTTGATTTGGGTGGGGCTTACCCGACTGCATGCCTTTGTCGAAACACATGGAAGTGTACACATTTTCAGGGTAAGGGTGAGGGTACAGTAAATGACTGAATATAAATTTTGCCTCAACAAACCTGACTTTCAAAAAAGTGCGGGAAAACATTTTTTGTAGGCTACCGTTTGGGTTAAAAAAGGAGAATAAAATAATATGTATTTGAATGTTCTTATATAATTGTAAGAAACTCTAAGAAGCATAGATAGAGGAATCCCTGTGCTTATCTGTTAGGAGACGTGAGTTTCTGCATGAAAGAAAGTTCTAAAAGAAGGATATCTACTGTTTGCCTATGCCAAAAAAAAAAATGTTTCTAATACATAAATAAGATTATTTTGAAAGAAAAGAGGAGAACTTCAGAAGGATGCGAAGATTTTGGCTAACAACTGAGCGAATAACAGTGGTCTGATTAGTGAAGATAGGGCTGCCCAGAAAGGAACATGTAGGGTAGGGACCATGTGATTAAGCCTGAGATGCCTGCAGGACCTTCATATGGAGCTGATGAACAGGGTGGGATCTGTGCCAGTCTCAGGGTCAGGGAAGAGCTCCCATGCTGGGGACCTATATCCTTCGTGTAAGTTGGTGTTTCAAACCTTGGGTCAGGATGAGGCAAGAGAATGCAGGGCAGGAAGAAGATTCCCAGGGGCAAAAGTGAGCACTTGCAAAGAAGAACGAGCATCCCTAAAGGGGACGTGAAAGTGGCCAGTGATTTAGAGAACCATGCGGGGAGAGGAGTGTCCTAGAAGCCAAGTAAAGACCATGTTTTAAGAAGGAAATCTGGTCCATCATTTCAGATGCTTCTGAAATGTCAGTTCAGAGCACTGATGACTAAATTTGGCACGAAGCACATGGGGTAATTTTCCTAAGAGCTGTCTTAGAGAAGGAGGTAGGGACGAAGTTTGGTTCCAATAAATTTAATAAGGGGGAAATGGGGGGTGAGGACTGGTGACAGCGAGTTTAGACACCACAGAACAATCTCTGTAACAGGATAGTAGGTGAAGAAAGAGCTGTTTGATTGATGTCACCGCATGTTTGTGTATTGACAGGAACGATGCCGCGTGGAAGGAAAAGCGTTTGCAAACAACCTGAAATTACCCATCTGAACTGAGTGGTTTTCAAGATGTTACTTCATAGAATTCCATCTGAAATGGATGTGTACCCTACACATTGCCTCAAAGAAATACTCTACTATGGGTTCAATTATAAATTTGTCATGGCCTAACACGATACAGTCTCAAGCTCTTTCAACATTAATGATTCTGCACAGAAGCAGCTATTAATTTTCAAACACTCAGTTTAATGAAGGTCATTATTGCTGCTTCAATAACATAATTTTCATTTGCTTTTAATACACTTCAACATTTTCTTTGAAATTAGATGACCTTTTGAAGTACACCCTCCGGTCTCTACCATGGTCACCTCGGATCTGCAATGGCTGTCAAGATTCCTTACCTAAAATCAAAGGTTTTCATTTTAGTGTGGCTTTTACAATAGTCATTTAAAAAAATCATTCTTTCAAGAAAGAGCACAAGAAATGTAAAAATAAGCAAAACACAATATCCTCCCATAGGAAATTGATCATCTAAAAATGGGAGTTAAAATATATGCATAAATCACTACAATATGTTATGTGTTAAGTTTCATAAAAGAAGTGCCAACCGCTACAGGGACTGGAGGAAGGAGAGATTAATTTCCATCCAATGTGAGGGAGGAAGATGTGGCAGTGAATGTCCCAGAGGAAGCAGAGGGCACTCACAAGCTAGGAAGCTTTGAGGAGGGATTATTTACAAAGGGACTTCTATAAACAGAATTTAGAATGTTGGGAAACCAACCACAACACAGCAACCTGGAGCTAGTCACAGCAGGAACTGTTACCACCCTAAACTCAAAGGGACAAGTGACAGAGTAGTTTCAGACACGGGAGACAGACAGGGAAGGAAGGAATCCTGAAGAGAAGCAGCAAACTTGACGCAAAAAAGTAGCCAACAGGAAGTGACCTCACAGCGGGAGCCAAGGACTACATCCCCTAACTTCTCTCTCTCCCTTTTCTCTGAGCCCCCGCCAAGGGTCCTCCTCCTGGTCTCCCCAACCGGAAGCCACAGGCCTGGGAACCTGTCCACATAGACCATGCCCCTCAGCTTCCTGAGGCACAGACCTGAGATTTGAGAAAAGAATAAACAGAGATTAGATATTCTCCTCCAGGTAGAAGTCATAGCAAGACAGAGTGTTGAAAAGTGTGAAGAAGAATTACGGTTTGCCTTCAACTTTGAATACACTAGGGTTACAGATAGGAATAAGATATGAGATCATATTTAGAGGATTTGGACAAGGCAATAAATACTATGCTCAGGGTGTGAGTTTGACTTCGTAGAAAATGAAGAATCACTGAAAATAACTGATGTGCCAGTGCAACAAAAAGACAAGCAGACAGGCAAGAGATTAGAAGCAGAGAAAATGGGGAGTATCTGCATGGACAAAATGCTGAGATGTGGCCAATCTCATTTCTGTGTCTAATGCTCTCCGTAGAATAATCTAATTAAGATCAGTTTTTGTGTGGGCAAGAATCTAAATGAATTTCCCAGACAATGAAAGATTCAGCTATAATCAGAACATTTCCATTACCATGAGCATGATGGACAATAAAAATGTTGAGGAAATAATGTGATTGCCCTCTCAAAAATGACAAAACGCAGATCAGAACTTGACCAGACTTTGAATCTACATTTTTCACTCTAAAGATGGTGCAGCCACTATGGAAAATAGTTTGGCAGTTACTCAAAAAGTTTAAGCATAGTATTGTCATATGACCCAGCAGCTCCACTCCTAATGCATCCAAAATAATTAAAAGCAAAGAATTCAGTCAGTTCCCTACATACAAACAGGTTCCATTCCAAGGGTGTGTTCATGAGTCCAATTTATTTGTAAGTTCAATTTGTTCATAAGTCAAGTTAGCCTAGGTACCCAACTAACACAATTGGCTCTGAGTGCTGCACTGTAATAAGATTATAATACTTTTCACACAAATAATACATATACACTACTGTATCGTAAAGTACACAAAAGCACAACCATTTGTGATGATGCATGCACATGACAAAGTACACCAGACACATTAACTAATTTACGTGATTGGACATGCAAATGCATGTTCACATCTTTGAAAGTTCACAACGTGAAGGCTCATGTCTAAGGAAGTTGCTGTTTTTGCCCACCCATGGTTATAGTGGCGTTGTAATTATCAAAAGGTAGAAGCAACCCAGGTGTCCACCAGCAGAGGAATGAATGGGTAGACAAAATGCCAACTGTACACATAGTAGAAAGTTATTCGCCTTACAAGGGAATACAACTTTGATATATGCTACAACATGGATAGCTCTTTAAAAACATTATGTTGAGGGAAATAAACCAAACATAGAAAGACCAATGTTGCATGGTTTCACTGAAATGAGGTATCTAGAATAGGCAAATTTATGAAGACAGAAAATAGAGTAGAGGTTAGCAGAGGCTGAGGAGGGGGATAGAGTTATGTTTTAATGAGTACAGATTTCTGTTTAGGATGATGAAAAAGTTTTAGATATAGGTAGTGAATGCATTTAATGTAAATACATTTAATGCTAATGAATTGTATAGATCCAAATAATTAAAATAGTAACTCTTAAGTCGTATATATTTTATAACAAATTTTTTTAGTCAGCAACTGACACACATAGCAGCAAAAACTATGCGATTTGCATCAGGAAGATTCCCTGCATTAAAGAACGTGTATTCAAGTTGACAGCAATTTTCAAATACCATACCCTACCGATGAATCACGTAGCAGGTCCAACCACCCAGCGTTCAGACTGTAAATTCTGAACTTCACTAATAATGCTACTGGGTAGCAAGTGCATGTACACACACAAACACACACACACACACACACACACACACACACACACACATACATACACACTGTGGAGCAGTGCTTCTTTCTTTGCCTATTCTAAAGCTATTCTAAGAGACCAATTCACATAGAAGTAAAGACCCAGTTGTACAAACTGTGGTAATCTTACAAACCATACACTGTCAGGGCTTCCGTTAAGGAAATACTGTTATTTTAATGTTATACAAGAAAACCAAAGAGGTTTTATTCTAATGCAAATTGGTCATTCCAAGCCATTCACCAGTAGAAGGCTTCTTGAATAGTGCAAAAGTTGAGTTGTTAGTATGATTTGTTTAGTTGCTTTTAGTTTTGTTTCTTTTATTTTTCCTTTTGGTTTGTTTTACTGTAATCAGAGTAAAAAAGGAAAAAAGGAGAAAAAACCTAACTGTGCAGTTCAGATCTTTGAAAGTGTCTATTTTACATTACAAGATGCTGGAAGGCATATTTCCAAAATGAGAAGTGGAGATGAGAGGAAGAATTGAATTGGGGGAAATCACTGTTCTCTGAGTCAGAAGACAATGGGATTTTATCCCCCCAATAAGCAGTGAAATAATTTAATAGAATAGTCATTACTAAACCTGCATATTTTAAATATTTTTATAGTCTCACAGCAAGATTTATTTTCAGTTGCACAAAGAAATTTAGAACGTGCACATGCAAGACAAAAAATAAAATGTTGACAGCTTCTTCAAGTCCAAGAAAGGCCATTTCTTCTATTAGTAAATAATTTTTCTTAAAAAACGATTTCAAAAGCATTATCTGTTTAGATAAATTAAAAGCAAATAAAAGTTAATGTTTTACAACTGCCTCAATGACAACAAAGTTTGTTTACACCAAATAAGCCATGAGTGTTCATGAGAGTGAGTGACAATTTCAAAAGTAAATAAACTAATAAATTTCTAATTTTCTTTTTTTAAAAGCTTTTCCAACATTTATGAACACATAAGTTAATATTTCACTTTTATTCACCATAAACAAATCTAAAACTATTGCTTTTGATTCTGCAGTGTAGTATTTATAACAATAAAATTTCCTGTCTTAGAACAAGGAAAAAACAATATTGAGACTAAATTGTTTTCTTTAAAAAGTGTTATCTTGTTAGCCAAACCCATACTTTATTCTTAAATGAAGTTTTGTAACTGCCTATGGTTTTAAAGTGGTAGTAGACAAGAACAGTCTCGGGTTTATGGGTGAATTTCTCTGTATTTTAATGAAATTTGCTCTCCATTTATTCGGCTATGAGCAGTCTCCTGTCCTTAAACATAACAGTCAGAATTTTGAGACTGTAGCTCATATCTGAATTCAAGGACCTTGAAGTAGAAAGAACCACTGAAATCTCTGACTGTGGTATGAATTATGCCTTTTCTCAAGGAGGTCTTTGAGTCTTTTTTTAAATTCTTCAGACTCTGAGACTGGACAAGACAAGAGAATCAGGTGAATTCCTATCTTTTCTTGAACATCTCAGTTTCTATGTTTTGAGGTAAGACATCCTGAGTGATGTCAAATGTGTTATACTAAATAATAACATTTTAGTGTTGAAATATAAAATTCTACTCTGTATTTCTTTCCGCTGCCTTATTTAATTTATTTTTTTAACTTTAGATCAGAGGATACATGTTATTGTTTATTACATGGGTATATTGCATTATGGTGGGAATTGGGCTTCTAATGTACCTATTACCCAAATATTGAACATTGTAATCAACAGGTGATAGTTCAACCATCTCCCACCCTCCTTTTTTTTTTTTTTTTTGATTCTTAACTGATGAAATAAATCTCTTAAATGACATATTGTCATTATAGAAAAAACTATCATTGCCATCAAATGGAACTGATGTGATCTGTGAGCCACAGTGACAGGAAAAATGACTCTGAGATATCCTAGGGACAACTGAAATGTAATCTTTTTGAGGTGTAGTACCTTGACCTTCTGAGTTCAATGGAATCTAAAAATTTGCAACAAAAATACTTTAAAGAAAAAAATATAGACTTTTTTTTTGCATGAGCACTTTTAAAAACATGTTTCTACTTTCTCAAATAAAATCAAACTTCAAGGACAATTATTAAAATTAGAAGTAAGATCATTCCTTCACCTATCGAATAATTCTCTATAATTTTTACATTGCTCTGAAGTTTTTCCCCACCACAAAGATCTCTGTAATGATACAACCACCACCTTCCAGAACAGAGGTGGTGATGACATTGAAAACTTGAAAATCATCATTGATTATAATTTAAGATTAAATTATCCATATCTTTCTGTAGTAACTTCTAACAGGTAAAAATCTAACATATTTTCATTATTTTTTCTTATCAATTAGCTGTTTTGTAGGTATTCTTGCTTTGCGGAGTTTTTCTAAGTCGGTGTCTTATTCTGTCACCCAGACTGGAGCACAGTGGCACAATCATGGCTCACTGTAGCCTCAAACTCCTAGGCTCAATATCCTCCAACCTCAGCCTCACAAGTAACTGGGATGACAGACACATGCCACCATACCCCGTTAATTTGTAGGTATTCATTTTACCTACAAAATAGCCACCCCCATGTTCCCATCTTTCATATGTATACATCATTCCTATTAGAAATTTATGAATTTTTTTAATTGGCAAAGTGAGAGGGGATATTCGTTTCAATCAAGCTTATGGTTCTTCCTAAATAGATACACTAATTGCACTTATTTATTTTTGAATGCGCTCCATCAAATTTGATGATAAATACATTAAAAATTTTGGAGCTGTAGACTTTTTTTATAATGTATGCTTATTTCCCATAATTTAATACAAGATAGATGCAGCCCCAAAATTGCATCTCAGATTTCTTTTTCTTTTTAATTTTAAAAATGTAGGGTACGGGGCAACCCCCTTGGGTCCCCTCCCACTGTGGGAACGTTTCTGCCCTCTTTATAAATACTGCTTTTTCAAAAAAAAAATGTGGGGTACAACTCAGGGTCAGGCATACAAATGATCATTATGCATGTACCCTTGTTATTGAGATGTTCCTTCCCCCCAAACCTCCCCAGCAGTTTCCCACTACTGTCAATCCCTTTTTTTTAGTATTATGATAATTGTTCAAGGTCCACTTATGAGTGAGAACATGTGGTACTCAGTTCTTTGTTTCTGTGATAGATCACTCAGTACTATCACTGGAAATGTTACTTCTCAACCAGGCTTCTTTTGTTTACTCAAAATTATCTAAAATTATAATTCTAAAAATCCACAGTACATATACATTTGTTGTGTATAGGAAATAAAATGTAATACTATTATATTTATATCTCACTAAAGTTAGGATATTTTGAATATCCTGCTAAAGTATAAGTCCATGTTCATTTTGATTTTTCCTATTGATGAATAATACCAATACACATCATCATAAAAAAGTCATACAATGATTTATATTCATTTTCCATTATTCCCTAAATTATTTTATATAGCTACTTTTGGTGAAAATATCAAAGTCAGAATGAATATAAAGACATAATAATAAAAATTATTTCACTTTTTAGTGCTATGACAAATCACTCCATTTTTTATGTAGCTCCCTAATTCAGCTGAAAGAATGTCTTCCACTCACCTTCAACTTAAATTGACTTCCTCCTAAGGGGCATTTTGAGATCCTAAAACACAAATTAAATCTAAATGTTGGTTAAAAAAAAAAATCTACATACACAAACACAGTTTCAATATAATTGGAAAAGAGAAACCTTAGAAAGAAAACTGATTTTTTTCCTTCATAGTTAATGTTACCGTGATCTCTCACCCACCTGCCTTTTTTTTTCTGTCTGAAACATCCAGTCACTGTTAAGATTTTAAGCATATTCTTCAGCCTAAATCTGTATTCCAGAGCATTTGAAGGAGTGATCCTGCAGTTCTACACCAGGGCCTGGCATGCCCAGTGGATTCTGTCCAGTCTCAGTGGGAATATTCTTTAATTGAGCTGGCCGCATTCTGAGCTTTTGCATAAGACCTTAAATTACAGTGCAGGAGAAATGTTTCCTCTAAACTGATATTTGAGTTGGACGTTCCAAAATGATTAATCTCTTGAAAATAACTTTACAAAATAACAAGTGCACACAAAACTCAATCTTCAGTCTTTATTGTCGATATAAGACTTTTTACAAAAAATACGTCAAGAATCAGAAAAACTTAGTGGTGAAAGGGCTATTTATCTTAAGACGATATTTGAAACTTGAATACCCACAATGTTGACAGAAGTGTTATTTAAAATGCGGAGAGTAAGGAAGATAAACAGAACATGATCGAACCAAGAAAATTCAGCAGCATGTACTCATCTTCCTTGATTAACAAGGTTTGGTGCTGTGAAGCCATATCTTTCAGATCCATTAAATGTTGTCTTTGACCTGTCTATGACCTGACATCTAAAGAAAAGCATAAAAGACACAAAGAGTTCGTACTTTCAGAGAAGCAGAGGGACAAGCTTTTACCACTTTTTTAGTTCAATAAGGCTAGAATCAAGAAAAACAGAGAATTCATAGTAAAAAAGAAACACACGTGTAATTGACCACGAAACTCACCCTTCCCAAACACACTCAAAACTTCTATTATTGAAGCTAATGTTTAGAGGTGTCCAGTATTTGAAGATTTTCTTCTTCTAGGTTCACACCGTTGTTATTTGCATTCTGAAAACTCGAGAAGCCTAAAGAGAAGAGGCTTTACTTGCTGTTTATATTAACCATAAATCATTTCTGTAAGTTCAATCCTCCACGAATTCTCTGTGCTGTCACATGTATTGTTCAGTCTCTCCTTCAACTCTAGCTTCTACCCTATGATTAGACTTAAGCTCATGTTGCCCCGTTCATTAAAAACAATAACAATAAAAGGCCAACAAGTTTTTTACATTACTTTAGGTGATCATAGAAACTGATAAAATTGAAGGCTTTGGAATAGGGAGACTGAGTGACTGAGAAAGAAGTATAGGAAGGAGGTTTTCTAGTCGATATCCTCTTGTGCCTTTTGGACCTTGTGAATGTATTGCTTATTCAAGAATTAAATAAACATTTTTATGTGTAGATCCTTGGGTCCCACCCCAGACCTGTTAAAAGAGATTTTCTAAAGGAAGACCCTGGAATCTTCATTTTAACATGCTCTTGGGGTGAATCTGATACATACATAAATAAGCAAAAAAGTATTGCAGAATATAAACACAGACAGCCCAGTAGCACAGGGCTCCAATGTCAGTTAATACAAAGAAGCTGAAAAACCACCACCTGCCAAAAGGAACCTCCCTCACCAGCCTGCTCTGATGTCCAGAATTCTTTTGTTCGACATTCTGTCTCTTCAGTGTGTTCTTGTAAAAGTATGATGCTGAAGGGGTGAAGAAAGAATTCTCGCTTTCACCAAATTCAGCCTTCAATCTACTTTTTCCAGAGCTGTCTAACCAGCACAAAATCTTTGGAAAAACAAGCTAGGCTGGGCGTGGTGGTTCAAGTCTGTAATCCCAGAGCTTTGGGAGGACAAAGCAGGAACATCACTGGAGGTCAGGAGTTTAAAACCAACCTGGACACATAGCAAGACGCCATCTCTACAAAAGAATTTCTGAAAACAGTCAAGCATGGTGGTACATGCTTGTAGTCTTAGCTACTCCGAAGGCTGAAGAAGGAGGATCACTTGAGCATAGGCGTTTGAGGTGGCAGTGAGCCATAATCATACCACTGCTCTTAGCCCAGACAATGGAGCAAGATCTTCATCTTAAAAATAAAAATAAAACAAGCTATACAAACTCTCCATGGTGTCACCATCCTAACATGCTCACTACAATCTGTGCTGATACTCAATACTTGTTTTGAGATGATTTTCGTAGACACCAATAATTCTTTGGTAACCTAGCGCTTAACCTGCCTGGGTTCAAATCTTGGCTCCATCGGTATAAATTAGCATAAGGAAGCACTAGAGACCAATCAGTTAAAAGACAATTATGATAGCAATTCAGCCTAGAGGTATATATGGCTGCACAAGTCATGGAAAGAGGGAACAGAAAGGAGAAGGAGAACGTGCTTGGAGAGATGTTGCTGAGGTCAAACATACAGAATTATAAATAGTTGGAAACAGGAGGAGAGGGGGAGGGGAAGGAATACACCACCTTCCGAAAGATGGGATCTGCTGCCTGGGACAATGGTGGGTTCAGTCTTCCCTTTCTTTGACGTGTGCTTCATTGTGTCCTTAGAACACTTCCGCCTCATTCCCCATAAATCATTCTGAAGTCCTCCTCTCTCCACCCCACCTTTGCAGTTGTCACTTCCATACAGTCACCTCCCAGGTAACTATTTCTCATCGTGTGTTCTCTCTTCTGAAATATAGACCTAAATGCTTCCCCTGCTCTCCCAAGCGTTTCCCTCTGGAAGGCTCTCATACCCACAGCTATAAATCTGAGTGAACTCCTTCCCACAGCTTCAGTTCGTGAACCCACCATTGTCCCAGGCAGCAGAGCCCATCTTTCAGAGGGTGGTGTATTCCTTCCCATTCCCCTCTCAACCTGTTTCCAACTATTTATAATTCTGTATGCTTGGTCTCAGCAAAGTCTTTCCAAGCACGTTCTCCTTCTCCTTTCTGTTCCTGCTTTCTATGGCTTGTGGAGCCATATTTACCTCTAGACTGGATTGTTATCATAATTGTCTTTTAACTGATTGGTCTCTAGTGCCTCTTTATACTAATTTTTCTGAAAACAGTATATTTTTACTGATGTGCTCATTGCATTTTGTTTGCTGCTGTTAACAACTTAGAGCACCAACCATAGGCCAGAACCTTGTCTAAATATTTTACAAACATGAACTCAGTTAATACTCATGACAACCCTATTTTAGAGATGAGAAAACTGAGATGCCTACATGTTAAACGATTTCATTCTGGTCACATTACTATGATATGATGGAACCAAGATTTGAACCCAGGCAGGCTAAGTCCAGAGTCATACTATGACCTTGCTAGGTTGCCTGTCAGCATACATTTAACATTCATTAGTCAGATTCAATCCAATCACTTTATAATCAAAAACTTTTGGTGTATCCTCACTGAATATTAAGATTTTTTTAAAATCTGTAATCAGAAGCTCAAAGCTAGAATTTGATTTTATTCCTAATTAATTTTTATAGTTATATCTCCCATTATTCTCTTCCAGACATACTAAATAGTCTCAGCAATAAGTCATATAGATTATTTGGTGGTTGCAAGATTATTATTTAAGCTCCTTCTTCTCTGATTTGAGCTTTGCTCTAAATCTATCAAAATTTTAGTGGAAGTCTAAGGGTCCTCAAATTTTAATAGAAGTAGGACAAAGCAAAAGTCAAGCCAGAGGAACAGAGACCATGTTTATACTCTCATCTGAAACAACCAGTAAACCAGAAACATAACATAGGAAGCAATGATATCCAAGACACTGGACATTAGTGACAAAGAACAGTGATGCCAGAGGACACAAATGAGGGGAGGCAACTTACCTCCTGGGGAAAGTTTCCAGGCTGAGTCACAGGAAGGGTCAATGCAAGCTGAGCCTGGCAGGTTCCATGGGATGAGGGGACAGAAATGGAAGTCTGGAGGAGCCACAGGAGCTAACGTTTGCAGGACAGAGAATCACTGAGCCACAGGACAATTTCAAGAGTTCTAATAAAGTGCAACTGGAGTTCTTATAAAAAGCAGAGAGAGGGATGAGAATTTTTTTAAAAAATAAAGAGATAATAATCAAGCTATTCAAATTTGATTTAAAAAACTGTATACTCCCACATCCAAGAAGTTTAGCAAACCCAAAGAAACATTTTTTTTAATCACAAAGAAAACTACACAAAGATATGTCCAAAACAAATTGCCTAAATCCAGTATAGGAAAAAAATTCTTAAAAGCTGTCAGAAAATAAAGAGACATTGTGACATTGTGTGAAGAGGAACAAAAATGAGAATGATGGTAGATTTCCTATTAGAAATAATGTCAGTCAGAAGACAATGGAGCAACATCTTTAAAATAATGAAAGAAAAAACTACTTAAATGATAAAAGTTAATAGACTACTTATATAAAAATAATAACAATGTATTAAGGGGTTTATAATACATGCAGAAGTAAGATGTGCTATAATTATAGTGCAAAGATCAGAATGGGATAAATGTAAGCAGATTGTCTTAAGGTTCTTACACTATACATGAAGACTTTGATGAGTTAAAGTTACTTTAAAAACAATAAATCAACAAGAAAAAAAATCCACCAAAGAGTTACAGCTTACAAACCTGAAAGGATATAACACAAAAAAGACCAAAAGCACAAAACTGATCCCAAAGAAGGCAGGAAATGAGAAAAAGGAAAACAGAAAAACAGATGTAAAACAAGTGTAAGATGATAGATTTAAACCCAATCACAACTATAACTACACTAAATATAAGTGGTCTAAACCCACCAATTAAATGAGCAATGGGTTGAATTAGATTAAAAAGCAAGGTCCAACTATATGCTGCCTTCAACAAACCCAGTTAATATAAAACACAAGTAGGATAAAATTTTTAAAAAGTAAAAAGATATACCAACTTAACACTAACAAAAGAAAGTTGGATTGGTTCTATTAACATCAGACAAACCAAAAAAAAAAAATTAGAGCTTCTTTTATTTAAAAAAAATGTGCTTGTTTATTTATTTGTTTGTTTGTTTATTGAGACAGTGTCTTCCTCTGTCACCCAGGCTAGAGTGCAGTGGCACGACCAGGGCTCACTGCATCTTCAAAATCCTTAGCTCAAGCAAGCCTCCTGCCTCAGCCTCCTGAGTAGCTGGGACTATAAGTGGATGCCACCACACCACTGGTTAATTTCTTTTTTATTCCTTGTAGATAAAATGTCTTGCTATGTTGCCTAGGCTCGTCAGAGATTTTTTTTTAAGCCATTTTATATTTGATGAAAACTATAAAAGCACGCATACAAGAAGACTGACAAACTATACATGAGAAAAGCCACACAAAAGCACATCAAATTCAAATTGCCCAAAATCCACAGAAAAGAGTGACTCTTAATTCTACATCAAAATTAGCAAATACATTCACCCTCAAAAAACACACTTTTAAGCAGAAATGTGGAGGCACATAGGCTTATGAGTAACACAAAGAGCTACCAGTGGTGCAGGACTGAAACAAATGAGAAAGATAGACCCAAGACAGGACAAGGAATCGTGTGTTTCAAGCAAAAGAGCTTCATCTTCAACCCGGAATCCAATGTGTAGCGACTGAAAAGTTCTGTGCAAGGAAAGAATGAGCAAACTGCAAAGGAAAAACAGCTTTCTGGCAAAGGTTTAGGCAGATTTGCAGGATACAGTGGCAAAATAAGATAATAGAATACAGACAGCAGCAGCTAGAGATGAAGAGAAAAGGGTCAAAGGGCAGGTAGGGCTGTGTCCAGGGGAAAAAACTATTATCATAACCCAGATACGATGAGCCTTGTAACTATGAAATTATTGTCTATCTCTTAAGGGCACAGTGGACAGCTGGACGACAAGAAACATCTTTTCATCTCTCCATCTCCAGCATCAGCACGAAGCTTGCCATAAATATTTTTAGGACAAATGGATGAATGAGTCTGATCACAGACTCATAATTTTATTTACCTTTTAAAGTCAGAGGCACTAATACTTATAATTCTAGAACTTTCCCATATATATATGTCTGGGGAAAATAATATGCTCAACTGAACTTTGTTATATCTTTTCTTAAACATTGTTCAAATTGCACATATAATCATAATTGATTGTATATGTAATTATGATAAAATCATGAATGATATTAGTATGACTCAAGAATAAAGCAGCTGGGTTCTGTTTATGGCTTTTGAAAACAATCTCATAATTGTATTGTTTCCTTAGAAAATAGGCACACCCTCTAATAAACAGGAAAACAGACACCTTCTAGGGATTAAAGAGTAGGGGAAGAAAAAAGAGAAAAACTTGTTACATAATTATGTCAGACTAAAAATTAACCGCTGGTAACATTCTCATATTTTTACTGAATTTCTTTTCATTGTTACTAATATTAAATATCATTTTAAAAAATAAAGGTTCAACCAAAATTAAAATGTATTAACTGAATGTAAAGATGGTCATGTTGTATTGAAACTTTTACATTTTGAACTAATCTCCAATATACATTTTTTCCCTTTGCAACCTCAAAATTTTTAATCATTTTACTACTTTTCAACTAATTATCTAAAGTATGCTAAAAATCCTCTTTTAAGCAGAAATTAATAAATTCTTACATGGCAATGGAGATTTGTCCATGAGTAGAGATTATATGGCAGAAAGAATAGAGATTGTATGGCCTAAAGAAAAAGGCACGTTTTGAAATCACATGGTCCTGAATTCGAAAACCTGCTTCTCTGAGTTAATAATTAATTGACCTCGTTACTCTCCAAGTCTCGGTTTCCATATCTGTAAAATGAAGACGTACTAGACAAGACTTGTATTTGACTCCAGATATTCTAAACTCCGCCTCCTACTCCAGCCACTGCTGAAGACAATGGGAGCCCAGGTCCCGGCTCTGAGGGGTCAGCGTCTCATTCCAGCGCTGCTTAGGGAATCTCTGACACCTCTATGGGGTGCCCATGGGGACACAGTCACTCAGGTTCAAAGGGGACAGGTGAGGCCTGACAGGAGCTCATGAAAAAACAGTTTCCCCCGGTCCACACGAACGGACAGTACTTGGATGCATTTCTGAAGCCTTGGTTCAAAAGGCCCTGTGTTTAGTTGAACAACTCCAAAACACACTGTTGAGTTGACTTTTCCCCCATCCCTGCTTCACCCCCCAATCCCTTTCTCCTTCTCTCTATGATTATCTGCCAGACACTTTGCTTTCTCGGAAATTCTATTTGTGCAAATAGAGTGCTTAGGATATTTCAAGGCATTGCTCTAAGTGCCTTGGGTACACTAACTCATTTAAGCCTCCCGTTTCAACCCTGTGAGGTAGGTACTACTATCATCTCTATGTTACAGAAAAGAAAACTGAGGCACAGAAAGGTGAGGCATCTTAGACAAGATCACACAGCTATCAAGTGGACCCAGAACCCACAAGTGTCCTAAACACTCAACCCCTAAAGCACACAGTAGGTGCCAAATATGTGGGGGCTTAACCTTTTCAAAGTGCTCTTTCAGACTTAACATTAGCTTTGAAGGTTGGAAAATTATGAGGGACCAGAAGGAATAAAAAACTGTCGAGATCATAAATCTGCTTCCGTGATAAACTGGTATTCGAGCTGGCTTTGATCTCTAAGAGGGGAGACTTAAAGATGAACTGTGCTCTGTGCACACAGGGAGAAGGCAGCTGACCATTCCACCAGCACGTAAAAATGGTCTTAGACTAAATTGATTTAGATACTAAGTTTTTCTGCTTAAATTCCACTTATCCTATTGACTTTAAACATAGCCTTTTGCTTTAAATGTAGATTTTTCCCATTATCTATTCCCTCAAGATATCCTTTCACAGATATCTATCTAGCTCATGCATACTGAGGCTTGATGTCCAAAATCCCCTTATCAAACGAGATTGTAGCCTTCCCCCCCCCCCCAACTTAAAGGCAACTGATATCCAGGTACAAGGAATAAAGATAGAGACAAGCGACTAAGACTCGTGACCCGCAGATCTGGCTGAGTAAGCAAGATACTGTTCTCCTGCCATGAATGAAGATAAGAAAAACTTCTGAGGTGGGAAGATTTCAGCATCACTGGACTTGCCTTTAGAACTCTGGGCTCCAGGGTCCCTCGGGACCCCCAGGTATCTAAAAATTGGCTGTTAACAAACCCTGGAAGTAGAAAAAGAGGGATTGTGAGTGAATCGGGTTTAGTATCAGTCCTCTTTCAGTCTTTGAATCAAAACATCAGACTGTCATTTTAGAATTTATAGAATCTAGCTAGGTGGAAAATGGCCTGAGCCCAGCAGGTCAAGGCTGTGGTGGCCATGAGCGTGCCACTGCACTTCAGCCTGGACAAAAAAGAGTGAGAACCCAACTCAAAAAAAAAAAAAACAAAGAAGAATTTACAGGATCTGTAAAACCAAGCTCAGGGCCGGGCTCGGTGGCTCAGCCTGTCATCCCGCGCCTTTGGGAGGCTGAGGTGAGTGGATTGCCTGAGCCCGCGGGTTCGAGACCTGCCTGGGCAGCGAGAACTCATCTCTACAATAAATCAAAAAAAATCAGCCGGGCGTGGTAGCATGTGCCTGTAATTCTGGCTACTCGGAAGGCTGAGGCGGAAGGATCACCAGAGTCCAGCAGGCCGAGGCTGCGGTGGCCGGGTGCGGCCACTGCCCTCCAGGCTGGGCGACAGAGTGAGACTCCAACTCAAAAACAAAAACAAAAAAAAAACCCCAAGCTCAGGAGTTTTCCTACTCTGAGACCATACTCAGATCGAGCTAGAGATGACAGATATACTTTCTGGGACCTTTATGGGCTCTCGCTTTTTTAAAATTTACATTAAACAGGAAATACATTGCATGTCCTCTTCCAAAAAGCAAATCAGAATGGCAAAAAATTTGATTTCACAATAGGCCTTTAAAGTTATCACCCAAGACCGTAAAAATTTAATGCTGGGTAAAGAAAAACAGACTCACAGAGGATATGCAGTCATCTGTGAGTTCATAGGATTTCTCAAGTAAAACTGCTGCTTTTGACTTGAAAACAGAAAAGTGCCATCAAATATTTGGCATTTGGAGACGAGCAAATAGCAAGGGCTTCTGTAACCGTATATAAGGCCAGTTTTGTTTTTTTGAAAGGCTGGATACTCTAATATATCTTGTGGCTACAACAGACTGTGTTGGCCTTTCCCGGACACATTCTCAGCCCTGACTTCAGGAGACGAAGCTTGAAGACCTGAAAACTGGGAGCTTTTTGAGAAACATATTCCACCATACAAATCCAACGGCCAAATCTCAATACCAGGGCTATTTCTTACAGACTCTACCATTTCTTGAAAACGACACCAATTTTATTAAGAGAGGAAAAAGTTCTCTAAATATCACAAAGGAATAGCTGAGAATGCAGATTAACCCATCTGAATGAAGAACTACTGCCCTGTCAGCAGGAAAAGCCATTTTCCATATAAAGCCCAATGAATCTGGTCATGACCTCGACATTACTTTTCAGTTCATTTTCATAGAAAGATGATCAAAATTCAACGTAAATGTTTTTTGCAGCTGCTATTGCTTGCTGTTTCCTGAAATCTGGAATTCTACTTTTTTGAAAAAGATAATTTTTGAAGGAGCGTTTTTCAGAAGCTTATGGTATATTCCCCTTGGAAATTGTTTCGTGGCACCAATAAAATATTACCAGATAACTCAAAAGTGACACTATGAGTGTATATTTATCCCTGGAAGAAATACATGCCTTAAAATTTTAAAGTAAACTAACAAATATAAAACATTAAAAATAAATTTCATTGTAAGCACATCTCAATTTACCTCTAGTTTGAGAAACATTTCATAGTCTATTTATGCAACAAATATATTCATAACTGCCATGACTATCACCAAAAAGCTGAGAAAACCATTGCTATGATATTTGCAAACTTCATTTTTATAGAAAACACAATAAACCAGCCAAACCAAACAAAAATGTCTCACAATTTACTTCATGCTTTATTGATAGCTTAGAGAAAAAAGCATGTTACATAGAACAATTTAGTGGACCGACCTTATAATTTTCACCACACAGTTGCTATTTTAATTTAATTCATGGGGAAAAGTCAACTTAGAGTGCAAAAAGGTTAGTCACTTATGAGGTCTGCACTGTTCCAACATCATTAGCATGTCATTACTGTCAGGTAAAACAATGATTTTGAACACATGCTCTAAACCTTATTTACACTATATGAAGACAATGAAATTTGCATCCAGTTTGCTTTCAGTAGTTCTGTGAGCAGGTAAAATGCAGTAGAATACAGTGATCAGTTTTATAGAAATTAACCCTCCTTGATAACTGGAAACTTTTTCCTAGCCCCAACTTAAGAGAAGTTACTTTGCAAAATTAGTATACATAAAATGAATATGTTTTAAAATAATGAATCAAGTTTCACACACAAAAAATAGTATTTCAGAACTTAATGCTGTATTACTTTTGCCAAGAAAAATGGGTAATTATGAGCATGCTATAGAAATATGCATGATATCTGCTCCAATCAAAGCCACTTAAATCCAGGCGAGCTTTGTTGTTGCACATAAAAACCAAGCCTAGTAATAACTGCAGTTATTCTGCATACCAGGAACAGCAACCAAGAAGCAGGCCAAGGAAAATATTCAGTTGTCCAATAATCTTAGTTTTTACCTCTTCTTTATAAATGTTTTGCATTTGATTAAAATGATCACTGAAAGACGGCAAGTGTTCTTTTTCTTTGTTTTACCTAAAACCGAGCTTCAAAAAATAATAAAAACTAGTGTAATTTTAAAACTAGTTTCAAAAATGTTCAGATCCAAATTCTGAATCCATCAGAAAGTATAATATAATTATTGGCTTAGGAAAGCCCATACCTAGATTTTCTGTTTTGTACCTTTTGTTGAAAGACAATTAAGCTTCACACTCAAGTTGCCCAGGAAAGAGAAATTATGCAAAAAGGGTCAATGTTAAGATTTACGTAGCAAGTAACATACTATTTTACACTACCCCTTTGAACAGCCTCAATAGGTAGTCTATGCATTTATCAGATGCAAAAGTATATATGCTGTTAACAACAATAAAAATAACAAGGTACGCCTAATTAAACACTAAGCATTAAAGTTACTTTGTTAACATGTGATGTGTGTTTTCTACCGTTCTTCTACTGTTTCCTTAAATTTATATTTAACTTGATGTTATGATTAATTAGTAGGTATACAGAACACATGTCCAGAGAATAAAACAAAGGAAATTTTGCTTCTTGATTTTAATTCAACTTTTGGTAGATTCTAAAAATAATAAAAGGAAGAGTTGAAGAGAAATCAAATGTGTAAAAAAAAGTAGAGTTTGATAGAAGCAATAAATTAGGGCAGTTTTATTGAAAGAATGTTGATGGGAGCATTGGTTCAAATTTACGTCTAAATTGGATTTTTTTACTTATGTAATTTCTATAAGAATGTACCTTCATCTTAGCAAGTCTAACATCAAATATTCTTCAGTAAAGTTCATAGATGTTAAAATGCTATCTGTAATTATTTGCACAATTTCTAAAAAAAAATTATAATATTGAGAAATTAACTTTACACTTTAAAATGCTTTAATTTAAGAGTTGATGGATAAATAGAGTAATATAAAATAAGAAATAAAAGGATCATATCTTATTGTAACTTCAAAGTCTCTGTAGTTTCCTAGGACGTGAAAATTTTAGTTTGAATCTCAAGTATTCTTTTTAAAAATTAAATACTTAAGACTCTTCAAATAATCTATGGTTAGTCAAAGCCTGATATGGTTTTTAGACTAAGAATTCTTGCACTAGAAAAAAATCCAGTTCCACTTTCCACAAATGCCAACGTTGTACTAGTAATATAGCTTGCCAGGTAAAATTAATAGTGTCATTGTATTATTTTCTAATTGGAACGGGCACAAACAAGAAAAATTAGAGCCAAAAAAAAAAAGAGAGAGAGAGAAATCTGGCACTACTAATTGATTCTGGCTTCTACTAATTTTTAAATGTCTCAGGTTAATAAACAACACACATTTAGTTTCTGGGGAAAAAAACTATATTTTTTATTTTCTTATTTTTTGTCAAAGTAAGGAACCAGACCTGGCATCTGTGAAGAGTTCAACCAATCAAGTTCTTGGACAGAGAGAGAATATTTATTTTTAAGAGCTATTTATCAATCTAAAACTGTTAAGAACTGCTGATGGGCCTTTCTTTCTGGATTTTCTATTTTTCAATAATATTAAGAGTTTCAACAGTGAATTTAATAATTTCAAATAAGCTGTTCTTATTTTTTGAAGTTTTCTAAAGCACTAATATATCCCTCTAATAGTTGTGAAATGTTTGGATAAACACTTCTATATGAATTTGAGTGTCTTTTTTCTTTTACTGCCTTAAAACTATTTCAAGCTAATTAGTCCACATGACTAATTAAAAACACACAGACACTGTTGTTTTTAAGCTCCTTCACCTCGATTAAAGTGAGAATAGATCTCTTGGCGTTGTGCAGTGAACAACCTACCCTAGCGTATATGGCAGACCCGGTTAGTGGTATAGTTAGTCATTTCCCAATTATTATTTCAAGCAAAATCATTATGTTTGTGACTAAGTCCCTTTTTGCCAGGGCCATACTTTAGCTATGTTACCTGTATTGTTACATGCCACAAAAGAGAACCCAGGGCTCCTAGCAGCAGAGGCAGAAAAATGCCTTAGCGAGATTCCAAGAGCATTAGTCACTTGACAGCTTCTGCTTGTTCAGGACAAAGCAAGGGCACACTCAATACTTTCTGATACACTGAAGGACAGACGCAGACAAAGGACTCATACTCAAGTCTGATATTTAAGAACAAATGACGACTCTTAAAATGTGCTGCAGCTCTGAAATGCCCGAAAAATATGAAAGTGATTTTCAAAGCCCATTCCTTGATGCTTCATTCTTAAAAGAAACATCATCTCTGGAGCCTTTGATTAAAGAAGGATGTAATCGCTCTTTTTAATTCACTCTGATTTCACCTCAAAAGCGACGCCCAAGTTCCCTTTATCCCAGGTTGGCTCTTACTTCAAACCAGAGGAAGACGAGAAAAAAGTTGTCAACTTGAAGAGCTCTTCCCAAAAGCCTGGAACTCCAGGGATATTGACACACACTAAACTACACTTTTAAAAAAGAAAAAGAAAAAAGAAATGAGGCCCTTTATCTGCCATGGGATAAGTCAGAAGGAGTTTAGTTCAAATAGCGTGACATAGGTCATGTGTAACTCTGACTGGCACGTGAAATAACCCAGGCACAAAATATGTATATTTCACCAAAGCATTCCTGTTGTTTGTCTTCATTCTCTAACATCTGTATAGTGAACACGCATTGCTTTTTAAAATAGTGAGGGAAGTTGCCTTTATATATATATTTTTAAAGAGTGCATTCCATATTGCGTTTGGAGATTAAAATCTGAGAATCAGCATTCATTTCAGGTCCACAGATGAGAGATCCTGCTTAAAAACAGTGAAACTCCAAGAAGAAGAAGAAGAAAAATACCTTAGAAACCATTGTGTTAATTGATAAGTGCACGGCTAAATAAAAGAATGGAAAGGAGTTGGGGAACCAGGGCAGCCAGGGCAGTTAACACTCAAGAGTTGGTGCGCCTGGCCAACTAATCTACCCCGTTTGTTTTCACAGCTTAGCTCGGAACATTTGCAGGGATGGCCCGACACTCCCCGCAGAGCCTGAGAGCCAGGGGCGATCCAAGATACCAGCAGCACAATGTTTCACCTGCGCTGCCAGATACTCAGACAGAAAAAACACACAACAGTTTGTCAAAACAGCCATCAGCACCGCGAGCTCGTTTTCCCCGCAGACCCTGGTCCTCGGTGCCAATGTACACGGCCAGGTTGATCTAAGGGCTCGAGAGATCCTCTTTGAAATTCCCAGTCAGCGGGGAAATGATGTGACACAAGAAAGGCCAGGAGGGCTCCCCCGGGAGTCCAGGCGCTACCTGGAAGGGCTTTGCGAGACACATGCGAGAGGGTTCCCACAGCCTGTGCAGCCTCAGTCAGCACCTGGACAGTGAAATGACTCAGACACAAGGAAGCCATCAGGCTCAAGGCAGGGGCTCCAGGCTTCATGGGAAGCTGGGCTTTTGAAACCACCCTCCCTCCCCACAACTGCCTGGATCACATGATTTAAAAAAAAAAAAATTGCAGCGGGCAATAAACCTAAAGCAGAATCGCCCTGCCTTTTGTCTTCTCTTTGTTTGCGTGCAAAGCAGGCGTCAGGATTGCCTTTGTTGGGTTTCTAGTTCATTGCCAGCAGAAGCCCATATGATAAGAACTTTTTGATGAAGCTCTCAATCTTTGGCACATATCGGCGATGCCTAATTATGAAAGATCTAATAATATGTTCCTTGTGTTTCTCTGACAACCACATGCATCTTCAGTCAGCATCCCTGACGCTATTGGAAGTAGGGAGAGATACTGACACTACAAATGGTTGCACAAGAGAGGCGGGGGGCATTCTTTACATCTCCTGCACAAAACGGAAGCTGATGTCTTCATTACACGCATACCTAGTGAAAAGGGAAAACAGGTAATACGCAACAGCAGTTTGTAGAAAGTAAATTTCTGTCCCGGAAAAAAAAAAAAAATTAAGTGCTGCTTTGCAATTAAAAGCAGCAGAATAAGATATCTTTTAATTAATATTCTTCAAGTGGTAGAGGGTGTTCAGATGTTGCTGCTGTGAAGTTTCCTGTCTTTTTTAGATTATATATTTCTAAAAATATACTAGGTGACAGCTTCACAGGGAGGAGAAAGCCTTCCGGTGCTCTATACATATGGAAATAAGCTCTCTCCGGCTATACCTGGAACAATGGTGACAAAATCTGTATCAGAGCAGAGGGACCCTGCCCTGAGCAGCCCTCTTTCTGTGTGAACTGTGTGTGAGCCCCGACTTGTGAGCCCTGGCTAGGGGTGACACCTTGAGCAAATAATGCTCAGTTCCCTCCCTTCCCCACCCCATAGGCTGCCTGAAAGTACACAAAAGGGGGCTTCTCACGAGAGAGATTTACCATATCCATTTGACACTTGATCAAAGCACATACACTTGCTTTCCTGAAACTGAAGTGAAAGATACCAAAAAGCTGTCACTATGTTAGGGGACTTCTTGCTCAGCCTTCTGGGAGAAAACAATTACACAATTTTGTTCTCTGACACGCTTCAAAACACACTTTTTGGAAAATAATCATGGATTCTTACGCAGAATTAGTTGGTGCCTGTGAAACTGTTTGGGTCACACTCTCTGATTCACAACAGTGACGAGCAGGATTAATTAGGGCCAGTAAACCAAGGGAGAAGGGGCTCTCTCTCCACTGATCCCAGACTTCACCAGCAGCATCTCACCTGAGATCCTCACCATCACCTTCACTTATGTTCCAAGAAAAATGCAATACAGATTATTTCTAAATTTTTAAAACAAAAGTTTCAACCTAGGTGGAGGAAATTTATCCAGCTCCATTGTCCAGGTGTCAAAATTAATTTGTGGCTACTTGCTCTAGAATACCATGGGTCTTGTGGCGGTCTTTGTCTTTTGGATTCAGACTCTTCAAAATTCCCAATCCCGTCCAGATGTGGTGGCTCACGCCAGCACTTTGAGAAGCCAAGGCAGGAGAATCACTTGAGCCCAAGAACAGCCTAGGTGTTGGACATGATGGCGTGCACCCCTTGGGAAGCTGAGGCAGAAGTATCACCTGAGCTCAGGAGATTGAAGCTGCAGTGAGCCATGATCATGTCACCGCACTCCAGCCTGAGCAACAGAGCAAGAATCTATTTAAAAATTTTTTAAAATCCCCATCCTGTGGCTTTCTTTTTGTTTATTTTCTGGTCTTTCGCTAATTTCACTTGCTGATATCACACTGAAACTTTTTTTAATCATTCTTCCTGGCTTGAATAAAGGACTGGATTTTTTTTAATATGTTATCATCACCACTTTCAAATTTCCTTGAAAAAATTAGACTTCTCATTTTTCCTCTAGATGTGTTAACTGTTTCTAGAAAAAAGCAAGCTTTAAATACCAAAAACTTTCCCAAAGTTAATGCTTCACCAGAAAGTGCAAAGGTTTCCCTTTCTCTTGCAAAGATCACAGTCCATTAATTGCGGAGTCCTGGCCCACCCAATATATGCAGACACCCCCATGCAGCAAAGCAGAAATCACTTTCACTGATCAAAAAAAAGCAGTCTCCATCCCTGAAACAGTTTTCAAAGATTTAGCAAATCATTAGCAATGGCCTAAGATGTGCAGCTAATCTCATCATTCAAATTTCCCAGTTGTTCTGTTTTTCTCTGCCAGATAACACTTTATCGGACGAAGATGGAAGTTCACTCTGATCTGGAATAAAGCATCAACGAAATATATACATACCTCTGATAGCTTCCTTTTGGGAAAGGGGGGGAGTTTAATTGATAAAGTACCAAATAACAAAACTGGAGTCCTAAAGTCTAGACACAGTCTTAGTGGCCAAATTGTAACCCAATGGCCTTGACAATTATGTTAAAAACAAAGAACTGGAAAATTTTGCTATCATGGTCTTTCTTTAACAAAGTATGTAGAGCAAGAAAAAAGCCAAAAATACAAATAGAAAATGTTTATCAGCATCCTGGAAAGCACTTTAGAAACAATTTCTTAAAATTTTAAATGTTTAGTATAAAGTCGAGATTTATTTTTAAAATAAATAAATAAATTTAATTCTCAAATTTGGATTTTCTCATCTTAAATTAGTTCTAATTTTCAAAATATACATTATTTAAGATCTCTTTTTTTTTTTTAAAGGGCAAGATGCAGGTTGACTATCCCTAATTCAAAAATTGTAAGTGCTCCAAAATCTGAAGTTTTTTCAAACACCAATGCTCAAATAATGTCCTCACTGGAACACTGCGGATTTCAGATTTTCAGATTAGGGGTGTTTAACTGGAAAGTATAAGGCAAATATTCCAAAATAAAAAAAGAAATCCAAAATTCAAAACACTTCTGGTCCCAAGCATTTTGGATAAGGGATACTCAAACTGTATGGGAAATGGTACCAACAGAAGACCCATAAATGTCACAAGCATCTGACTACCAGAAAGGCTGAGATGAAGACTGTAACTACAAAAACAAACGAGTTACCAAAAAAATGAATGGCTACCTTGAGAGACAGTTGAGCAGTTTCTTACAAAACTAAACCTACTCTTGCCATAGGATCCAGCAACCAAGCTCCTTAGTATTTACCCAAGTGAGTTGGAAAGCTATATTCCCACAAAACCTGAACATAAATGTTTACACCTCCATTTACAAAAGCTGTCTTTATAATTGGCACAACTTGGGAGCAACCAAGATGCCCTGAAGCAGATGAGTGGAAAAGCAAGCTGCTACATCTATCCAATGGAGCATTATTTAGCAATAAAAATTGAAGCGCTATCAAGTCACAAAAAGACATGGAGAAAGTTTAAAAGTGTATTGCTGAGTGAAAGATCCCAATCACCTGAAAAGTCAACATACAATGTAAGTCCAATGTTCTGGAAAAAGTAAAACTGTGGAGACAATTTTTTAAAAAATCATTTTCCCAGGATTCAGAGGGGTAGGCAAAGGATGAATAGGTAAAGTTCGGGGGATTTTTAGGGCAGCAAGACTATTCTGTATGATAGTGTTCTGGTGAATACATGACATTATACATTTGTCAAAACCCGTAGTATGTATACCACAAAGCCACAAAGCGTGAACACCAATGTAAACTCTGTATTTGAGCTGATGATAACGCATCAATATCAGCTTGCCAGTTGTAACAAGTATGCCACACTAATGCAAGATGGTAAAAATAGAAGGGACTTGGGTGGGAGGTAGTGAGAATGAATGTGGGAACTCTGCACTTCCCACTCAATTTTTTCCAACATCAAAAATGGCTCTAAAAATAAAATCTATTAATTTTTTTAAAAATACATACTAATAATGTAAAGTGTCATTGAAAGTGTCTATGAATGTCACTCTGCAAATATGCCTTCAACAGCTTAGAAGTTTTGAGTCTTCTTTATTCAGACTGGAGATTGGAATAACCACTAATTCTTTTCCTCTCCCAATACATTATTTAATTACTGGTACTGGGGAGATAAATAATTCAGACCCCCAAACTTCTTTGGTTTTATAATCTCCAAAAGGAGAAACATGTTTCCAGATCCCACTTCACTGTACCCGTCTAACCCCAGGAAAATGAGGATCTTTCCCCTCGCCCCTACTAAATCAGGTCCATGTTGACAGCTTATTACTTTGTAGACACAACCTTACCAAGAATGCTCTTAACCCCATCATTCTCCTCAATGATGGATTATTATCCATCTCTCCAAGACTGACCTCTCGTTACCCTTAATCAGTATGTCCCGGAATGTCCAATCTGCCGCTAGGCCATTAATAAGCAATTCAGGGCAGAAACTTCCAGTGGCTTCTACATAGAGGCCAGGGTTCAGCAGAGGGGTCTTGACGGCTGTCTCTTTGTACGTACGTGCCACTCCCAGCTGCCATCCCAAGTTGGAAAGGAAATAGGAAAGGTGCTCAGGATGGCTCCTGTTTTCTATGATTTTCCATATTAAAGGTCCAAGTAAAATTTCTTTCACACACACAAAAAAAGACTTTGTTGCCAAAACGCTTCTTTGAAAAATCATTGGTATAGATGGTAGATCGTATTATCTGCTTTATTATCATGAAATTAATCAAATATCTTTTTAACTTGCTGTTAAAACTGCTCATTATGTTAGTAAGGGAAACTGCCTCTTTAAAACAAAATACGCTGAGAGCTATAGATATAGCCAGTAGCTACCACCTAGCAAGAAACTTAATGACAGCAGTAGGACAGATCAAAGCGGTAGATACTGACCTAGCAGAAGACTGAAGATATGAACATCTGGAGACTGAAAGACGGGAAGATTTCCAAGTTATTTAAGTTGAGTTGGTGGCAGGATAAAAACTCCGTGTCTGCTCTGGTTTTTTAAATATGTCTTCCAAAAAGTTTGTGTTGGAAACAATCCCCAACACAACAGTGTTGAGAGGCGGAGCCTGATGAGGGGGAATTAGACTGTGAGGACAGAGTGAATGGATTAATGCCATTGTCACCAAGTAGGTTTGTTTTTGAGGGAATGGGTTTGTTATACAGAGGGAGAGTTCGGCCCCCTTTCTCTCTCTCTCTCTCTCTCTCTCTCTCTCTCTCTCTCTCTCTCTGTGTGTGTGTGTGTGTGTGTGTGTGTGTGTGTGTCTTTCTGTCTCCCTCTCATTCTCTCTTCCTGCCTTTTCCCCTCCACTATGGGTGACACAGCAAGACAGCCCTCACCAGATGCCAGCATCTCCATCTTAGATCTCCCAGGCTCCAGAACTGTGAGAAATAAATTTCGGTTTCTTATAAATTACCCAACCTCAGGCATTCTGTTAGAGCAGCAAAAATGAACTATGGCACTATGAATAGAGAGAATCTATTAATATAGTTATCCATCTCAGCAACAATATTTTGCTGGATAGGATGACAATCTTCATCTCCTAGAAGCACCTACATCAGTTATGTGTATTGATACCACCTGATTATGCTGCCCGGAGACAGGAATTCCCTCCAGTCTTCTAATAGCAAATATAATGCTTCAAATCTGCATTTCATGTAACAGAAATTGTTACGCTCATAAGTGTGGCCATGGGCATACACAACCCTAGTGGGAGTCACCTTTTCAAAGTTTTTTATTTGGAAAATAGATGTTTTTTGTTTGCTTTCCCTTTATTCCTTTGTGTTTTGTTGTTGTTGTTGTTGCTGCTGCTGCTGTTGCTGTTTCTCAGTTATGAACCTTTGAGTCAGTCCAATGATTTGGTCCAAGGTCTAGTTTCACTGTGTGACTGATGGCCATACCCCCCTTCATTCCATAAAATGAACACAAGGATTTTGTGCACTAGAAGGGACTTTTGTTGAAGACCTGGGATAACTATCACACAGACAGGGAAGGACATGAAATTGAATGCAAACTAGAAATGCATTTGCCATTCCCCACCCCAGGGATGTCCTCCCCGACTGTCTGCTCAGATGCCACCAGCTCCTCGATACTTCTAGGCCCCTTTTGCCCTTCCTCCCTTCTCCATCTCCAGAGCCTCAACCTCCTTCACAAGGTGGCTGTGGCCTGCTAAAAAACTCTAGACAGTCGGTTCCGTGTGCATGTGAGCTCTGGTATCCTTACGGTTCTCCTGAGATGATGTGTCCCTCCAGAATTTAGGGCTTATAGTTCTTCATCTTAGAGTTGTTCTAAGAAGTAAGTGAATTTTTTTTTTTTTGAGTTGGAGTCTTACTCTGTCACCCAGACTGGAGAGCAGTGGCCACTCCCGGCCACCACAGCCTCGACCTGCTGGGTTCCAGTGATCCTTCCGCCTCAGCCTTCCACACAGCTAGAACTACAGGCGCGAGCTACCTCGCCTGGCTGATTTTTGATTTATCGTAGAGAGGAGGTCTCGCCAAGTTGCCCAGGCGGGTCTCGAACCCGTGGGTGCAGGCAATCCACTCACCTCAGCCTCCCAAGGCATGGGATTACAGGCTGAGCCACCGAGTCTGGAGAATTTTTTTAACTTAGTGGTAACAGTAAATGTACTTTTGTTTAGCTTAGCTCTTGCCACTCCATGTCCAATGAACAATTGATATTACAAGTCTCTTTCTCATCCATAAGGCTGTAATAGGTGAAACTGTACAGTTTCAGTTCTTTCTTTAAGGTGTTCATGATCACTTTTCAGCCATTTTCAATTAGGCAAGGCCACAAAGACCACTGATGGCTCGTGGACAGAGTGCAAGTGATGAGCACCACTTCCTGGCCAAAGCTTGGAAGAGTCAACATGTCTACCGCACCTTCCCTCCTCCCTGTCATGACCGGAGGCTTGTGCGGTCTTGGTGGCCTCCTAAAACTGAGTCAGCCTGGAGTGATGAGTCACCACGCACAGGGAGGACAGCAGCCCTGAGAGTCATCCAGAAACACTCCAAGCACAGAATAAGGGAAAAACACACTTTGCTGTCTGTGCATTTGAGATTTTGGCATTTTATGTTACCAAGGCATAACTTAGCCTAATTTGACTAGCGGCAACATGAAGAATAAACTTCTGTTGTGGACTGAATTGTGTCCCTCCAATATATTTTTTTTTAAGTTTGGAATCTCACTCCATGCCCAGGCTAGAGTGCAGTGGCACAATCACGGCACACTGCACCTGTGACCATCTGAACTCACACAATCTTTGCACCTCAGCCTTCCAAGTAGCTGGCACTACAGGTGGAGGCACCATGCTTGGCTAACTTTTTTGTTTCTTGTCAAGACGAGGTCTTGCTATGTGGCCCAGGCTGGCCTCGAACCCCTGGGTTCCAATAATTCTCTGGCCTCGGCCTCACAAAGTACTGGGATTACAGATGTGAGCTATGACCCCCATCCCAAAATTTATGTGTTGAAGCCCCAACCACCAATGTGACTATCTGAATATAGGGCTTCTAAGCAGGTAATTAAGTTAACATGAGGCCTTTAAGATGGGATCCAAATCCAGCAAAACTAGTGTCCTTGTAAGAAAAGGAAGAAACTCCAGAAATTCACATGAACAGAGAAAAGGCTGTGTGAGGACCCAGGGAGGAGGAAGACACCTTCAGACCAAGGAGAGAGGTTTCAGGAAAAGCCAACCCTGATGACATGTTGAGCTTGGATGTCCAGCCTCCAGAACTGTGAGGAAACAAATGTCTGTTGTTTGAGTCACTCAGTCCAGAGTATTTTGTTATAGCAGCATGCACAGATGGATACAGCTTCCAAAAGACTGATAGCTTTAGATAACAAAAAGAGAAGCACTTTTTTTTTTTTTTTACATCTACAGTATTGTAGGATAGGCCTAAGAGTGTGATTAACAATAAATGAGGGAGATGGTTTTTAAGAGACCGAGACCTCTGCCAGCCCTGGCCATTGGGTGTCCCCACCATGGCTGCCACAGTTGATTCAGCATACAACTTGACAGCATTGGGTAAACCTCCTTCCAGTCGAGACTCATACTCCCATGGGAACATCTATAATGAGGTCAAGAAAATCAGCTACAAACAAAGCTATTTTTATTTGGATGAAGACAGAAGAACTTTGACTAATACTTTCTAGGGTGTCTTGTCTCTTTAACCCCTCCTTGTTTATTATCAGTGTTAATCCCGTCTACTTTCCTGCGGTTACACACAGCAAGGACAGACCTTTGTGTGCTTGCAATGAGAGACCTTTGGAGCAATGAAGGATTGAGCTGGTCTCCTTCTCTGCTGCAGACATGGAGAGGGAGGAATTCAGATAAGAAGACGACAGGCGAGTGGAGAAAACCATTGTCACATCCCAGAGGCCATAGGGAGAGATGGATGAACACACGTAGCCTTGGGGTTTTGAGAATGAGGAAGGACTGTCTGAATTAGGTTATAGACCTGACATCTGAGGGGAAATTACCTGAGAAGCCAGACACAAAGGAGGGCAACTTCAGAGGTGATTACTTAAGCATGAGACCTATAGCAGAATTTGATAATAAATTGTCACAGGGAATTTAGTATGAGTATTAAGTCAGAGACAGAGCCAAAAATCTCAAGAAATTTGACATCATGTTAAAATTCACAAGGACATAGAAAAAATACGGATTTTCTAATTGAGACCTTTGAATAAGATAAACTGTGTTGTAAAAAGCATTGAAACAACTAAAAAATAACTGGTCCATTACATGCAGTAGAGTTTATGTAACAGAAGTTTCAGTGAAGAAAGGTCTATCAGAAGCACGTTTAATGGAGAGACTATTTGAACTGAGAGGACGGTAATAAAGTATACCATAGACTTAGGTTAAGAGCATGCTATAACCCAATAAATATGTAATCGGCTTGTGGACAATAGCACAGCCATTTTTAGTTTTTAGTTTTCTGTCTTAAAACATAACCTGCAACTGTTTAAAGTTCCAGTTATGGGAAAAACAGCAAAGCTCCAGTTATTCTTCCCTTATCTCACTCTCCCCTTAGCAACATCAATCAGGTGCCAGGGGGTAATCGCCTAAGTTTCCAGATGTCTCTGCAACTTCCCTAGCTAGTGGACCAAGGTCAGCCCGAGTCAGGCTAGCCAATCCTCCACGATTAAGCTGACCACCAGAGGAACTACCCAATTAAATGGTAACAAAACTGGAAAGCCCCCCAAACTCCTCCTCCCTTTGTGTAAAAGCATAAAAGGCATCTGCTTAAGGAAATCAGAGCCTCCGAATGTACTCCGCGGTGTCGGTTGTCGACAGAGGCCCAGGCTTGAGCTTGTAAATAAAGACCCTCTTGAACTTTCATCGGAATTGGCTCTTGGTGGTCTCTCGGATTGAACTTTCGGCCACTACAGGACCAGAACCCAGGAGGCAGGGAGGAAGCAAGGGGAATGAGTACCCTGCTTCCCTCCCTTTCCACTCTCCAAAACCATGCCATTGCTCCCCCTGGGCCAAACCCACTGGTAGCCAGAGGGCAAGATGATAATGAATTTCATAACAAATCTGTAGCACAGGTGTCCTTACAAGAAGAGGAAGAGACTCCAGAGATTCACAAAGAAAAAGGCCATGAAGGACCCAAGGAGAAGAAAGACGTCTACAGACCAAGGAGAGATGCCTCAGGAAAAGCCAACCCTGATGACATGTTGACCTTGGACTTTCAGCCTCCAGAACTGCAAGGAAAACAAGTTTCTGTTGTTTAAGCCACCTAGTTTTGGGTATTTTGTTATGGTAGCATGAACAGACTGAGGCTGGTAATTCTAGACATCAGTCTGAGATGGACTAAAATCCAGGAAAGAAACATATGGAGACTGAAAAGGGAAGTTATAGAAATAGTTTATATCAGTAAACTATGGCGGCTGAGGCCAAGGGGCCTAGTGGTCAGTCCATAGAGCTCGACCTCATGGAGCACAGAGCCGGGCAGAGGACAAAGAGAAAATGTAGCACATTTTGTCTTAACTCTTCAGATGGTTTGACACCAAGGACCCACATACCAAACTTAACCCGTGAGGAAAACACCCGGTCTCACTCTGTCACCCAGGCTGGAGTATAGGGCATGACCACAACTAACCACAGCTTTGACCTCCTGGACTCAGGCGATCCTTCTACCTCAGCCTCCCAAGTAGCTGGGACTACAGGTGCGTGACACCATTCCCAGCTCATTTTTTAACATGCTTTTGTAGATATGAGGTCTCGCTATGATACCTAGTCTGGTCTTGAGATCCTGGACTCAAGTGATCCTCCTGTCTTAGACTCCCAAAGTCCTGGGATTACAGGCGTGAGCTACCATACCAGGCCTATTGAGGTTATGATTAGACAGGCAGTCTGATCCTAACTAATTCATGTATACAAAGTTATTTCCTAAGTGTCTATCTTTTTGATGATAAAAAGGTATGCCAGATAAGAAGGAAGAAATGGTAACCGAACTATTTACTCTTCAAAAAGGCATTAAGTTCAAGTACATTTCTTCACTTCAAAGAATTGATGAAATTTAGAATAAAACATTAAACAAGGTCCTAGGGTAAGTCTGAGTCTTTCAGAAGCTCAACAAAATCCTCAGGAAACCCCATTCCTTCTCTCTCCTGCTCCTGATGGTCTTGACCTCAGACTAGCTGTCCCCAGGACCTCGAGGTAACCCTACAATAGGGCTGTGTGGTGTTGGCTACTCAGTGCAGGGATTACAGGGCGCACTGTCTGTAGTGAATTTGAAGACAGTAATAAAAGCAACAGGGCGTGGAACCGTGACTGACACCTATAATTCCAGCATTTTGGGAGACCAAGGTGGGAGAATCGCTTGAGACCAGCCTAGGCAATATAGTGAGTGAGGCCTCGTCTCTACAAAAAAGTGGAATATTATCCAGGCATGGTGATGTGGACCTGTAGTCCCTGCTATTTAGGAAGTTGAGGCAGAAGGATTGCCCGAGCCCAAGGGGTAGAGAGGCTGCAGTGAGCTGTGATTGTGCCATTGCCCTCTAGCTTGGGTGACAGAGTGAGACCCTGACTCAAAAAATAGCAATAAATAAATAAAACCAACTGAAACTCAGTTTTTGGTTATGACCGTGAGCTGGCAACGCCAAACCTTATTAGTGATAATAATCCTCCCAGAAAAAAATCTTTTGTTATGCAAGTTCTAAGTAATTAACGTGGTGACTGTTGAGTTTTAGTAATATATGTAACTTTCAAATTAGCACATTTTATTTATCCTTTAATAAGCAAAGTATCAAAGAAACCCTTGGTCCCAGTACACCTAGAATCAGCACCACGTGACAGTTTCAAGAGTAACTTCCTAAAAATATGGAATTGCTTGATTTCATTTCAGCCACAGCTCAGGTGTCCAACCTCTGAGGTACTAAATCTTCCAGCATGTAAACGATGCCTTTGAAATAAACAATAATAGCACATCTACTATGTGATGAAAGAGTCTGAGATACTTCCATTCTGTCTATCTACCAAGAGACATGTTTAAAATCTGTAACAGTGAAACAGTCCAAACCCAAGGTGTAATATTTTTCTCGGAGTGTACACTTCAGTTCACATGTGAACTACTTGGCCAATATTGAATACTCCCTTCAAAATGGAAACTTTAAAAGTGTAAGTGGCTTTAAAACTAAAGAACAAATTGAGAAAATAATGATTCTATGATTACAGTAGAAGAACACATTTTATCCAGTTGTGAGGGGTGAGTTGTTAAAACATCTCTGTACCTCATGTCAAATCCACCTGGTATGACAGTTTCAGCAGGCAGAGAGGAACATACTTGCCCCACCAGATGTGGGAGGATAAGGCCACCTCTCTAGTGAGGAACTTATTATCAGCAAAGACTCCGAGACCCCGACTTCCTTCAGGTCTCCTCTGCTGAAGCTTGGGTGGAGACCTTCCTCGACATAGGCAGCTTCTAGCAGCTAACCTGACTGGCTATACTACCAACCTCCCAGGTAAAGACAGATCCCCCTTCCATGTCCCTGCAGAGCAGGGTGGCACTTGCTGGTAAAAATGAAGAGGAGTTCCAGCTACTTGGAAGGTTGAAATAGAAGGATCACCTGAACTGGGCAGGTCAAGATTGCGGTGGCTGTGAGCGTGCTACTGCACTCTAGCCTGGGTGACAGAGTGAGACTCCAACTCAAAAAAAAAAAAAAAGAAAAGAAAAAAAGAAAAAAGGAGTACACCTACTGGGACAAAATAATAGTGTTAGTTGCAACCATTTTATGCTGCTGTTTAACATTTTATTCTAAATTTCATCAAGTTTTAGAAGTTAAGAAAGGTACTTGAACTTAATGCCTTTTTGAAGAGTAAATCATGCCATTAACCTTTCTTCCTTCTTATCTGATATATCTTTTTATCATCAAAAAGATAGACACTTAGGAAATAACTTTGTACACATGAGTTAGTTAGGATCAGACTACCTGATTAATCATAACCTCAATAGGCGTGGTGTGATGGCCTATAACCCCAGGACTTTGGGAGGCTGAGGCAGGAGGATCGCTTGAGCCCAGGACCTCAAACCAGCCTAGGTATCTACCAAGACCTCATCCCTACAAAATTGTTTTTTAAAAAATAAACTGGAAATGGTGTTATGCACCTGTAGTCCCAGCTTCTCAAGAGGCTGAGCTAGGAGGATCACTTGAGTCCAGGACCTCGAAACCAGCCTAGGTATCATAGCAAGACCTCATCTCTACAAAAAATGTTTTAAAAAATGAGCTGGGAATGGTGTTACACACCTGTAGTCCCAGCTACTCAGGAGGTTGAGGCAGAAAGATTGCCTGAGCCCAGGAGGTCAAGGCTGTGGTAAGCTGTGATCATGTCCCTGTACTCCAGTTTAGGTGACAGAGTGAGACCTCAACTTCCAGAGGCCCCGACTTCCCTCTCTCCTTTGCTGAAGCTTGGGTAGAGGCCTTCTTAGACACAGGTAGGACTGAGAGGCTCACCTATCTGGGTACACTACTACGGCCCTGGGATGAATTTATTGGAAGGCTGAGGAGGAAGGATCGCCGGAGCCCAGCAGGTCGAGGCTGCGGTGGCCGGGAGCGGCCACTGCACTCCAGTCTGGGCGACAGAGTGAGACTCCAACTCAAAAAAAAAAAAAAAAATGAATTTAATAAGTAAATACATAAATAATTTAAAAAGAGCCTCAATAAACAGGTGTAGACCAGCAGAGGTCAGTGGCCACTGGCCTTGTTTTAGCAGCTTGGCTAGTGTCTCCAGATATTTTCCTATTGACTTGTTGCTTCAGTATCACAAGATGGCAGCTACATCTCCGGCCACTTACTGTTTATTATTTGCATATGTTTCTGTTTTAAATGACACACTGGGTCTAGACTTGGTGCTGGAGTACAGGTTACAAAGGCTATCTCTCCATTCATGTGGGAATCCAGGCTATTCTGGTGTTCAGGGCCCTAGTGGGCACGTGCAGATACCTACAGAAGACAACGGCCAGTAAAGCTTCAGTAAATCACAGGTATTTACATGATTATATTCAAGGGAAGGCGACACTTAAGAGGGCAAAAGGACAGCTCCTGATCCTTTGTGATACACCCTCAAGGACCCCCAGAGAGGACACTAGGATGTGCGAAGAGGGGATTGGATGGATTGGCCCCACTCTGTGAGGCCCAAGTTTATGAAGCTGAATCACAACTATGCCCAGGACGTCACTAATGTCATGAGACCTGTGAGGAACTCTGGTTACAGAATAAACTTACATATTTAATTTAATTTAATTTTACTTTATTTTATTTTTAGTCAGAGTCTCACTGTCGCCCAGGCTGAAGGGCAGTGACATGCTCACGGCCACTGCAGCCTCGATCTGCTGGACTCAGGTGATCCTTCCACCTCAGTCTTCCAAATAGCTGGAACTATAGGTGTGTGCCACCAAACCCGACCAATTTTTTTGATTTATTGTAGAGAAGAGGTCTCACCAAGCTGTCCAGGCTGATCTCAAGCCCCTGGTCTCAGGCAATCCTCTCTCCTGGGCCTCCCAAAGAGCTGGGATTATAGGCATGGGCCACCATACCCATTAAAAGTATATATTTTAAATATATTTAAGGACTGAAAAATGTGTGATTTACTCTAGGTGACTTTGTCTTAGAAAGCCTTGCTCCTTCATCTCTGGTAGCAGAGGTGCTTTTTGGTTCAAACACTGAATTGGGCCCATCACCACCAACTGATAGCAACATATTCACAATGCAGCTACGACTAAAGAAATGAGCAAATCTATTTGAATTTGAAACAGAAGCAAAAGATTGAATTTTAGACAATTTTTTTAAGTTAAGAAAAGTACTTAAAGTGACTTTTAAAAAAACTAAGTAGTATATTTAATTAATATTTCTTCCTTCTTGTCTGGCATATCTCTTTATCACCAAAAAGGTGTTTAGGAAATAACTTTGTAGAAATGTATCCATTAAGAAAAGAGTACTCGGTCAGACTCGGTGGCTAAGCCTGTAATTCCAGCACTTTGGGAGGCCAAGGAGAATGGATTGCCTGAGCCTGCAGGTTCGAGACCAGCCCAAGCAACTTGATGAGATCTCGTCTCTACAACAAAATAAAATTTTAAAAATTAGCTGGGCATGGTAGTGCATGCCTATAGCTCCCAGCTACCTGGAAGGCTGAGGCAGAAGGATGACTGGAGTCCAGCAGGTTGACACTGGGGTGGCCGTGAGCATGCCACTGCAGCCCAGCCTGGGCAAGTAAATCTCTACAATAAATTAAAAAATCAGCCGGGCGTGGTAGCGCATGCCTGTAATTCTGGCTACTCAGAAGGCTGAGGCGGAAGGATCGCCAGAGCCCAGCAGGTCGAGGCTGCGGTGGCTGGGAGCGGCCACTGCAATCCAGTCTGGGCGACTGAGTGAGACTCCAACTCAAAAAAAAAAAAAGAAGAAGAAGAAGATAGGGGAAGGGCAAAGGGCTTTCCATTCTTGGGCCTTCTACTGTTACCAAGGAGGAAAGGTTCCCCCCAGGGACGTACTCTTGCATCTCATTGGCCCAGAGCTGTATCTCAAGACTTTGCCTAACAATTAGAGAAACTAGAAAATCAAATATTCAGCTTTCCAGATTCTATATGCCTTATTTCCTGGATTAAATAAAGCAAACAAACAAGCGAACACGTAAACAAAACAAATTTACTTATTTCTTTTCTTCCCCTATTACTTTTTCATGCCTGGATGATTGACTTAATAGGTTCATTAGTGAAACCAGAACATTTCTGAACCACGAGCTGGTCCAGTAGCTTTTATATACAGACCTCTGAGGCTTGCAGACTTGAGTAGCCCAAGTTGATCTCTCGAGGCTGTGAGATGTTTCAGAAAGGGTTCTGTCATCCAATGGCAGAGTCTGGATTTTGGAGACCCGCTTGGGGTTCTAGATTCAGATCTCATCGTGTACTAACTGAATTAAACTCCAAGTCTCAGTCTTCTCTCTGTCAATAAGGAACAACCACAGTTGTTTCATATTGCCTCATATTCCAAAATTCTGAAAACCTGCAAACATCATGGCAGTGCAGGTTGCTATCATATCTGCCAAGGCAAGTTAGTCCTAAAATAAGAATAAAAAATGGCTGTAGAGGGATATGTGGCTCACCTCCTCTCCTGGGGTCCTGTCTTAGTCCATTTCAATTTCTTTGAAAAGACTACCGGCCGGGTGCAGTGGCTCATGTCTGTAATCCCAGTACTTTGGGAGGTGGAAGCACGAGGAATTTCCTGAGCCCACGGGTTCAAGACCAGCCTGGACAACATGCAAGACCTCGCTTCTACAATAAATAAATAAATAGTTAGCTGGGTATAATTTTGCATAACTGTAGTTCCAGCCACTTGAAAGGCTGAAGCAGAAGGATTGTCTGAACCCACCAGGTGAAGGCTGCAGTGGTCATGAGTGTGCCACTGCACTCCAGCTTGGGCAACAGAGTGAGATGCTGTTTAAAATTTTAAAAAACAGACCACCAATCCTCACCATTATCTTCAAGTGTATTTGTCACTTCCTGCACACAGCATCTTCAGTTCATCACTCTTTACTCATCTCTTCTCCCTTGCCTGGCCCTACCCCTAGGAGAATTAACTGCACAGATGCAACGCTTTGTTTTCATAAACAAATTCACCAACTCCACAGGGCTAGACCAGCCTAGACTTTGGGTGCTGAATTGTGTCGTCTTTCATGTCTGAACAGGTTTAGTGATGCAATGTGTACTCCGTGCTTCCAGAAATACACTCGTCTATAGTAAGATAACAGCATTTCCATCAGAATATCATGAATATTAGGTGAGATAAATATACTGTCAAATGTAATGACATCCTCCTCCCAACTCTCTCATAAAGAGTATTGAGAACACATAATTGCCCTCAAAAGATGTCTATTTTATGATAATCATTACCTAAATATTACACACCAGAGACTTGTACTATTAAAGAAGGCTAGAACTACTTATGAAATATTAGCTGTTTTACTTAAGCTCCTTGGACCTAATTCATAAAAATTAATTCATGGTTTATAAGAATGATCTCTATTCCTTAATAGAATACTTCTGTAATTCATTAAATTCTTTAATCCCATCACCCTGATCATGTACGTTTCAATTCTAGTCCTTCAGAAGGGGAAAAAAAAAAGACTAACTTTTAGCAGGTAAAGGAAACATCGGTGTGTGCAACCAGGTCCCACATCTCAAAAAATCATGAAGAAAAATACAGAATGTGGAGAAAAGAGAAGTGAAACAAAGGTCAAACCAGATGTTGCTGCTTTTCAAATACATGCATGACTATTTGGGAGTAAACCTAACTTAAGAAAATGTTTATTTTTTGAGGAATGTATCTGAGGATATCTAAATCCTTTCTGAGTCTGAAGGCATGAGTTTCTAGGGTTTTCATGATCTATCCCAGATTTTCCTGGAATTGGTTCCCTGCTAGGCTCTTGGTATCTTTAAGACGTTATCTAGAAGTAGTTTTAGGCCCTTGGGACCCATGATAGACTGTCTATGTAAGCTAGTAGACTTTGTCCAAGAGTCTTCAGGAAAACAATATCACAAAATGTAATCTATCATCTCCCACAAGCATGATTAAGTAGTCATTTCCTCAGTATAATGGTTCGCACCTGCCTCTGTCTCTTGACCGTGGTACCCGTGAGGGCAGGCCAGCTTTCACCTGACTTCAACATCCCCTGAACTATGCACAGAGTTTCTCTATAATATTTTCAAAATGAAAACCCACACATTTTACTAAATGTACTCTTGTCCAATGAGGGTAATTAATATCAATTCAAGTCACAATACACGTATTGATTATCCATTTAAAAAAATAAAGACTTATAGAGATGAGGAAAAGAATCCCTCACATACCCTGGCATGAACCCTATGAGGAATTAGGATAGATTTTATTTTCTGTATGTTATAAATGGGGGTATTGTGATTCTAAGAAATGAACGCAAACAAATTACACAGTAGGGTGAAGAGAAAAACTTAGCCTTGGCGCTTGTGGGTTCTCTTTCCAATTTTCACTACTTACTTTGAACAAATCATCTCATGTTGGTGTCTTGGTTACAGAGATTATCAAGCACATGATGACTTTGAGTTTGTTTAAAAGTAAAATTGCTGTCTGCTACAGAACACTGTTCTAGAGAGATATACAGAGAAAGAGAAAAGTCAAAATGTGCCTGGGATCTCCAGGATGTTGTATTTGGCCTCACAGAGCAGAAGCTGATTGCAAGAGTATAAGCAAATTGAGATTTATTTTCTCAAGCAGCACCAAGTTCAGAGATGGGAGCCAAGTTGCCCACCTGTGAACCAAGTACCGTTATGCCACCAGGTACAGCCCTGCTCTCATCCTCTTGGTTAAAGATGACTACTCCACTTCCAGGCACTGGGAATATGTTATGGTTAGAAAGGGAAAGGGGGAAAAGGTTTGCTATTTGGGTGTCACTTTCATCAGGATCACCAAAGCTTTTCTGAAAATTTTCCTCCAAAAACTTCCACTTAAATTTTATTGACCAGAACTGCTCATATCATCGCTTCCAGCTAAAGAGCGTGTGGATTTGTAAGAGTTTTTTAGTGGACATAGAAGCCTTCTGAACAAAAATGTAGTTTTCTTCCACAGGAAGGAAGGTAGAATAGATGTTGGCTGGGCATCCAACAGTGTCTGCCACACACAGTGGAGGGATGGAATTTCTTTTGTGCAAAATTTTTCAAATTTTTTTTATGAATCCACACATATGTGCCCCAAAGACCCATGTGAAAATAGCTCACAGAAGAACTATTTAGTAATGGGCAAACCTGGAAACAATCCCACAGGACAGAATTAACCTGACAAAAACTGGAAAAAATGGTACAAGAAAAGAACACTACAGAATACTTTATGAACAAAAGGACAAAATATTAGCCAATCAAATACAGCAATACATTAAAGAATATCTTCACAAACAAGTGGAGTTCATCACCGAAATGCAAGGTTAGTTCAATATTCAAAAAAAATAAATCAAAGTGAAAAGAGCAACAAAAAAAGCAAAGAAAAATCAATCAATGTAATTCACTATATTAATGGTTTGAAAAAAAACCCACATGATCATATCAATTGATAGGGGAAAATATTCAGTCAACCCTCTGTTCCTGACAGAAAATTCAGGAATGCAGAACCCAGTGCATGGAGGGATGACTTTTTGTATTTGTGGGTTCTACAGGACTGACTGTGGGATTTAAGCATCCTCAGATTTTTTTATCCATGGGAGTCTTGGAATACTTTAAGATACTGATGGGTGACTATGCTTTTCAAAATTTTACAGCTATTTACAATTTTAAAAGGAAAAAAAAAACCCTTGCAGATTAGCAATAGTGAAGAATGTCTGATAAAGGACATCTACCAAAAACAAAAGTAAACACAAACACACCAAAACAAAAACAAAAAGGGCAAAACTCTAGTTAATATTGTACTGAGTGATGAAAGACTGAATACTTTTTCCCTAAAATTGGTGACAGAGAAAGGATATCTTCTCTCTGCATTCCTATTCGATGTTATACTTAAAGTTTTACACAACCCATAAGATCAGCAAAAGAAATACAAGGCATAAAAATTGGAAAGGAAGAGATAAAATTACTCCTATTTGCAGATGATTTAATGGTCTTCAAAAAAAAAAACAAAGAAAAAAAACCTAAAAACAAATTAGTGAATTTTACAAGATTACAGAATACAAGGCAAACACTCCAAAATCAATAATATTTCTGTATACAATCAATGAAGAGCTAGAAACCAAAACTTCAAAAAGCAATACCATTTGTAAATATCCAGTATCTTATAAAATCAGACATACCCTTACCATAGGATTCAACAATTCCACTTTTGGGTATTGACCCTCAAGAATTTTAAAATGTATTTTCACACAGAAATGTGGGCACAAGGGTTTATAGTATATAGTAGGTCTATTCATAATCACCAACAACCGGAAACAATCCAGATGTTCACCAGTAGGTAACCAACTCTTGCGACTTCATGCAATAGAATCACACAAGCCAATAAAAAGAAACTAATTATCGATACCCACAACTTAGATGAATCTCCAAGTCATGATGCTAAGTAGAAGAGCCAGTCTCAAAAGATTACGCACTGTATTATTCTATTTATATGATATTCTCAAAAAGACACAACTGCAGTATTCATTGACAGACCAGTGATTGCCAGGGGTCAGGGTGGGTATGACTATAAACACATAGTATGGGAGAATTCTGCAAGGTATTATAGCACTCTGTACCCTGATTAGGGTGATGCTTACACAATTCTGTACGTGTGCTAAAATTTATAGACCAAAAAATGAAAGGTCTATTTTCATTTTTTAAGATTCTCTTAAAATATACAATTTTAAAAATCAGCCATATGTGTATATATAAAAGAGTCACAGCACACGCTGAGAAAAGCAAGCAATACAAAGCCCAAGCAAGAATGCTGCTGTGAGACTTGAGTGTCTTAAAATACTTATTTCAGAGGCAGCCCTGACATTCTTCTCATCGCTTCTTCCCAGCCCACAAATACATGCTGCCATTAGTTCAATGATTCCAGCATTTCCATCAGTGGAAATTAATATACTTTGCCTTGAAAATATTTTCAATAATTGACTCATTTGATTTAGCTCTATGCACATACTCCCCAGAAAGGTTAAGCTATTAGCACTCATTTACACCTTACTGGGAAGAAATTTAAGTGATTATTCTTACTAGCTACCAAAATAATAATACATTTTTTTGAATAAACAAAAAAAAAAGTAAGCCCGGGAACAGATGCATAGAAGAATGAGATGAGAAGAACTTTTGGTTCCCAAAGGCCTGGTGGGGAAAGAGCTAGGAAAGAAGAGGGTACTCAGGGCCCAAGATACCAACCTAACAAGTCTCACTCCAAGTTACCCTGAGACAGTGTGAGATGACCAGTAGTTTCTGGGTTGGGCTGAACTTTGACCATCATCGCCAACCATTGACTGGTATTCTCCCAAACACAAAGCAGTAGCCCAGGTCACATTTGCTTTTGAGAGTCTGTGTCTCTCCCACTATCAGAACAATCAACAGATTAATAGAGAAACTCGGGCACTAAGTTGAGCAAAATTAGACTCATCTTCAAAATTTGGGAGGAAATAAAAACACAGGGTCCTAAATTGTCCCCATGTTCTCATCTTATTCAGTTATTCTTATAGATTAGCAAAGGTCAGAGGAATGGATGAAGATTGCAATTGGATGTTTATCAATATGCACAAAATGAGTGATATGCGTATAGGTAATCCAGACGTTGCCATAAGCATCCATCTTTCCTTCTCTCTCTCTTTTGTATGGCTTTCTTCTGACTAGAAAAGTAATGTGTTTTCCAATAGCAAAAACATGGAACCAACCGTGCTGCCCATTGAAACTGGACTGGATAAAAAAATATGGTACATTGAGATACCACCTAACCCCAGTAAGAATGGCCATCATTAATAAAACAAACAACAGATGCTGGCTAGGATGTGGAAAAAAAGGAACGCTTCTACACTGCTAGTGGGAATGCAAACTAGTGCAACCTCTTTGGAAGACAGTGTGGCGATTTCTGAAAGAGCTAGAAATTGACCTTCCATATGACCCAGCAATCCCCCTATTGGGGATATACCCTTAGGAACTCAAATCATTCCACAAAAAGGATACCTGCACATGCATGTCTGTTACAGCTCTATTCACAATACCAAAAACATGGAACCAACCATGCTACCCATCGAAGCTGGACTGGATTAAAAAAATGTGGTATATATATTTACAATGGAATATCATGCAGCCATAAAGGACAAACATATGGACTTCAAAGCAACTTGGATGGATTTAGAGTTGATCATACTCAGTGATCTATCACAGAAACAAAGAACAGAGTACCCTATATTCTCACTCATAAGCAGACCTTGAACAATTATCATAATACTATAAGAAAGGGATTGGCAGTAGTGGGAAACTGCCAGGGAGGGGAGAGTTGGGATTGGCAGTTGAGGGAAACTGCCATGAAAGGGAGGGGCACACCTCATCTCATCAACAAGGGTACCTGCATAATGAACATTTGTGTATCTAACCCTGAATTGTACCCCACGTCTTTAAAAAAACTTTTTTTTAATGTGGCACATATACACAATGGAATATTATACAGTCATAAAGAAAGACAAACATAGGGACTTTGCAGAAACTTAGATGGATTTAGAGTCTATCATATGCAGTGATCTATCACACAAAAAAAGAACAGAGAAACACATGTTCTCACTCATAAGCAGACCCTGAACATTTACCATAATACTATAAGGAGGGAATTGGCAGTGCAGGATACTACCAGGGTCAGGGTGTGGGGGAGGGGAACACAACATCAATGAGGGTACCTGATCTCAAACCAGGCCAAGCGGGCACCAAATGCAGGCCCAAACTTTCCCTGTATGATAACCACTTGTATACCGAATCCTGAATTGTATCCATCTTTAAAATCAATCAATCAGTGTAACATGTTCTTGGTGTAAAAAAAAGAACTATAAAATTTTAACGGCAATTAAAATCTCCCTTAATTCACCATACAGCTACCTCTCACCTTCAAGGAAAGCAATATAATGCCTGGATATTTTTTCCAAAATTGTTTGATGGGCAAAATATATAAATATATATTTCTTAGGGGAAAAAATAAGATCTTTACTGCTCTGAAAGCCATTAAAAAATTATCTTAAATCCTTTTTGTGTCATTATGTGGAGGTCTACAATGTAAATGACTATATAGTATTCCAATATACATTTTTAGTATAATTGTGCAATAATAATTATTTGGGTAGAGTCTACCTTTTCCCACTCTTCAAACCACTCTCCAATTACTAATTGGCATTAGCATACCCATCAGAAATGTATGAGAATGTCAGTTTCTGCAAACCCTCATAAAGAATGATCAAATGTATAGATTAATATTTACCTTTTCAGCTCAAAATATGTTATTTGTATTGACTTGGATTTCATAAAATTTAGCATATTTTATATTGTGTATTTTTACTTCTTGTTCTATATGCCTGGTCATATCAGTTGTCCATTTTCTTTTTTTTTTTTTTTTTTTTTTTTTTT
>NW_007250968.1:647268-715033 GCF_000164805.1 Carlito syrichta | reverse complement strand
TCCGCCTCAGCCTTCCAAGTAGCCAGAATTACAGGCATGCGCTACCACGCCCGGCTGATTTTTTTTTTTTTTTTCTTCATTTTTTATTGTAGAGATGAGGTCTCACTGCCCAGGCAGGTCTCGAACCCGCGGGCTCAGGCAATCCACTCACCTCAGCCTCCCAAAGGCGTGGGATTACAGGTTGAGCCACCGAGCCCAGCCGCTTGTCCATTTTCTATCAGACTGTTTTATCACAGACTTTTAAACCTCTTTACATATTATAAGTAGTCATTGTTCTCCATCATATCTCAATGTTATCTTCCAGTTTGTCTTTTGTGTTTTAATATTGTGGACATGTTTTGATGGCATGTATGTTTCTGTGGAGTTTAATTGATCATTTCTTCACATTTTGATATCTTGTTTAAAATGTCTTTTCCTCACTCAGTGGTGTTTTCCAAAAATAACCACGATCCCCCATTTTAGTGGTTTGCGCTGTCTTGGCATTTGCACACCTAGAAAACCCTTAGTTCTCCTGACACGGGTACAAATAACTGTCTTCATGATCTGGAGCACAAAATCAGCAAATTGAGTGAGTTCGCTTAATATACATATTTTTGGTTTTGGCTTAGAGTGCTGGATTGAATGGTATTTTTAACACAAGGGCTTCTAGTACCTCCCAGAGAGACTCCGGCTTGACCTTGGTTCAGTTTAAGGCCTCCAGAGAAGACGAGAGAGTGGATATTTCCACAATTTAAGCTGACAAAACATCAGAGTATATCAATGGACCAAGTAAACAGAACACAGCCATGTTCCACTGGTACATGGCCATGTTCCACTGGATCCCATACGTGATCTTAGCCTTTGCTCCAAAATGCCCAGTAAATAGACATCCTACCAGTCCGAGACCCTTTCATCACTTGGAATACATAATTCCACAGTCTCTGAAATAGCCAAGGGCAGATAACACAGCTTAGTTTACATATGGCTACCTAGGGTGTGTGTGTGTGTGTGTGTGTTTGTGTGTGTTTGTGTGTGTGTGTGTGTGTGTTTGTGTGTGTGTGTTTGTGTGTGTGTGTGTGTGTGTTTGTGTGTGTGTGTGTGTGTGTGTGTGTATACACATATATAGGTGTGTGTTTGCATATGTGTAAAGTATATGGATATGTGTGTGTTTGTATATTATTAGCCTTTCTTTTGTTTTCAGTGAGCTTTTAATTGTGAGAAAATCCTGATAAGTTCCTCATTCATCAGAGAACAGAATAATTTGGACAGTCAGAGTTGAGTCACTGACCACCATCATACAAAACTTCCTTTATGTACCATAATAAATTTGTTTTGGTCTCTCGGTAATAGTATAATCATAGTCCAGCTTCTTGAAAGCCAACCTGCATCTGCTTATGTTCACGGGTAGTCGTGGGAGTCACAGCCCAACCATTATGGCTTTAAGAACCCTACAGGAAAGGAACTTAAAGTTCACGGGTCAAAGGGTCCAGATTTTAAACAGAGTTTAGCTTTTTCTTTCTGCTTCAGCCTAGCGGGGGTGTATTTCCCATAAGAGGTTTGTTTTTTTAAGAATAGTCATAGTAACTGGGTCGCCTGGTAGAGAATTAGTAACATCTCCCCAGGAAGCGTTAATTTAGTGCAAATGATTGTGTCCGGGATGGGTGGACCGCAGGACAAACTTCTCCCCCTTGCCCTGTTCTTCAAGAAGAGACACGGTAGGATCCAGGGGGGGAAAAGTAATAATAATTTATGATGAGCATTTACCACATAAAAACACTTTGTAGTTGTTATTTTTAAGGTCCCAGGCCTTCAAGAGGAAAGGCTTGTTTTTCTTAGGAAAGATTAACAGTAAGATTCTAGTACTGTGATGGCCAAAGAGAACATTCTAGGGGATAACACAGTCTCTTCGCAGCACTTAGGGAAGCAGGGGGCTTCCCTGGGTTTATTTGGAAAAGAGTACTCAGAGCATAGGAAATTAAAGTTGTTTTGAGGTAATATTAGAAAATAGTTTATGTAAAGGAAGGAAACCACTGCAAATGAGTAATGTTATTATTTTCATCTTCTGGAAGAAAAATTAGTAATGACGAATAAGCAAATATGAATAAAATGCAAGGCTGTATAGCTAATTAGCTTGAACCCATTTAATTTGTGGCTTAAAACTAAAGCTCTTAGGGAACTTAATGGTAACCTTCCTACTGTGAATCTCAAACACATTCCGTAAGCTGTGATAACTCTGAGTTAGAACCTTGAATTAATTAGAATAATTTTAGTTTATCCTTTAAGAACATCTCTTTAGAGTCTAGATATTAATTCTGTACATGTTTGGATGTTTTCATATGGAGTTAAAACAAAAGGTATATTACTCCTCTTACACTAAAAAAAGAGCAAATGGTAGGTGGCAACCTTGAACATGGGGGGAGATGTACTCTCCACTTTCTGTAACTGTTGGTGCACATCACATTTGAGGCGCCTTATATTTAAGAAGCTTTTCTGCATATTACTGAGTTGTCAAGATTCTAAGTCATCAGTATCAGGGAAGACTGCGATTGTCTTTGTAGAGAGCAGCAAAGGGCTGGTCAGTAGAAAATAAATGCAGACGTGGTAAGGGTCTCTGGCTGTCTCTTCTGGTCTTTTTTTCAAAGGCAAGGGATCTGAGACTTGGAGGAGGGTGTGTGAGGACTGTTACTTAGCGACACCTTTTCCACTCTGTGCCAAATTATGAAGCCTGGGATCTTCTGAGAGGCCACTCTGAGACATGGGTTCCTCGGGCTACTCCCAGGCTAGTGAAGGTCAGGCTAGTGAAGGACAATGTCTGGAAAGAGGCGAAGAGTTCCCTGGGATTCTCCACATACGCTTTCCTGCCTACAGCAGCCACGGCTCACCCTTCAGAGAATGCACTGCAAACTCACACACACACACAGCTGTTTTCACGCAGAGAAGCCGTGCTTATGATCCAGTTTCAGCAAAAGAGAATCATCTTGGTATGTTCTCAAGTCACCAATTGGGAGTCAACTCAATAGAGATGAAAAAAAGAAAAGACTCTGCTGAGAGTGTTGACTCTTAGGAGAATAATTCCGGATGACAGAAGCTCTACTAAGAATGGGCTTTGAAGGGAAATAACTGTGGGGAGAGTATCTCTAAGTCAGGCTGAAGATTTGCCAATCCTCAAGCTTAAAGAAAAGGAAATCCTCTCACCAGTCACAGCGCCGTTGAGAGCTGTGGGCTCAAAGCGGCATTTTGCTTCTTATCCAGTGTCCATAATGTGGTCTTAAGGTTATCGATGATGGCTTACTTCAGGTAAAATTTCAGAATATTACCATCATGTGTAAGTGAAATAGCAGAATTAGTTAATAACAAAAACCACACACTTTTTGGTAACTTATTAAATAACCCTAAATGCTAAGAAAACAGGCAAATTTCACTTTAAAAAATAAGACACATCCCTCACCTACGTTAACTCACAATTCCACAAATACTCTCTTAATTAATACCAAAAGATAGGAAATCAACTCGCATCTTCATGATTTTAAAGGATAATTTTTAAAGAGCCTGTAACTAAGTTCAGGAAAAGATGACAATAGCAGTACACATATTAGTCCATTTTACCGTAAAAAAAAAAAAAAAGTTAGTTCTATTGTGATCATAACTATTCTAACTTGTGATTTCCAAAAGATATTTTAAAGCTGCCCTTCACTGTCAAATGTCTTAAGTTTGTAAATATTACCTTAATCGGTGAAAATGATTTCACAACACCACCCCAGCTAAATAAATAATAGAAAAGCGTCAGCAAGAGGCCACAAACAACATAAGCATACTGAAAAACAAAAACTCCCTCCGGATCCTCAAACACCTCCTGCACTAAAGGGCAGCTGTGTTAGTCTGAAGACTCTATGGGACCATGAGCAGTAAAAGTCACGAGCACCACAGGAAGCCGATAAATAGATTTCCAGATCTCTCTTCTTGGTCCTTTCTGACGTACCCTCCCAGGTGTCGCCCTTTTGTTTTTAGCCCTCAGATCACAGACTTTCTTTCCTGATTCAAAAATAACTTAAACCTTATTGTATATCTGAGAAACCCCACCGACAAAAAAAAAAAAAATGAAGAGGGCCATCTTTTCTTTCTCATGTGCCATTAAGAACCACCATATGCATTATAAGCACCCCAGTTCAGGGTAGGGGTAGAGGTGGACATATATGTCCCATCCAATGAACTTGGGTAAAGAAAGTTGCTTTCGATGTAATCTGTACCAGCATCAACTCTGCTAGCTTGTTGTGTGTGTGTGTATATATATATATATGTTTTTTTTGGTTTTTTTTTTTGCTCTAAAATCACACAGTTGCACCCACACCTGCCAGCGGGGTATCTTTTTCACCAGTCTGCCTATTTTTGAGGTGTTATATTTCTTGACAATATCAAATCAATATGCCTAATTTGCAGCAATATTCCACATTACAGCACTTTGTATCACACTTCCAAGAAGCAGCCGTCTAAAATCTAGACAAGTTAAACCACATACCAACTCCTGATATTTAGATCTTTTCCAGTAAAAAAAAATATATATAATAAGTTTTTTTTAATATTGAACACAATTTCTGTCTTCCCTCCTACTTACAATCGCAGTGTCATTTCAAACAGTCCCTTAGGTTTAAAAATCTGTGGCTTTCACCTTGGGTTCCTTCTTCTGTATGCAACAATCGGATCAAGGCATCAAGTTTTTTGTTTTTGGGGGTTGTTTTTTGAGTTGGAGTCTCACTCTGTCACCCAGGTGGAGTGCAGTGGCACACTCACAGCCACCCTAGCGTCTATCTGCTGGGCTCTGGCAATCCTTCCACCTCAGCCCTTCCAAGTACATGGAACTCAGGCACACACTACCATGCCCAGCTAATTTTTGATTTATTGCAGAGATGAGGCCTCACCATGTTACCCAGGACAATCTCAAACTTGCAGGCTCAGGCAATCCTCTCTCCTCAGTCTCCCAAAGTGCTGGGATTACAGGCTTGAGCCACCAATTCCGGCCCATCAAATTTTATAATTTCTCTGGAACGGTTTCCACTCGTTTCCATAGCATTATTTTTCTCCAGACCAGTCATTTTATTCCTGGATTATTGGCCACTTCTTAATTTATCTCACAACCTCTCAGCTCTATTCACTTCAATTCATTTTCCTTAACCAGCCCCTGATTGGTCTTCAAGAAATCTTAATTTTTCATTTCACTCTCCTGCTTAAAAGTTTTCTCTCTGTTTTTTTGAGTCAGGGTCTCATTGTGTTGCCCAGGCTAAAGTGCAGTGGCACAAATTGTAGCTCACCACAGCCTTGGCCTCCTGAGTTTAGGTGATCCTCATATCTCAGCCTCCCAGTGGCTAGGACTACAGGTATATGACACCACACCCAGCTACATTTTTTTTAAAGAGATGAGTTCTTGTTATGTTGCCCAGGCTAATCTTAGGTTCAAATAATTCTCCTGCCTTAGCCTCCCAAAATGCTGGGATTGCAGGTATAAGCCACCACACCTGACCCTGAAACTTCTTTTTGACAAGATTCAGTCCTGGTCCCTGAACAAATTTTAACATTAGAACTATGTTATAAATAAATAGCTTGGAGAGAGCCTTGTGAACAGTGAACTTGATTTTACAGCCAGGATCATGTGACACACACGGGGCTCTGTCTAGTCTATCTTTTCCATGATTACCCTGGGTAACTACGAACCAGGAAAGATATTTTTTCAAGCACATTCCACTTGACAAGCACAGATAAATTCATTCAACTGCCTGTATTCTAAAACTATCCAAGCCATACCACCATCACATAAATAAAAGAAGCCGAGCTGGTAACAAACCTGTTCAGACCCAAGCTATGTTCAAAACATACCGATTTTTAATATCCGATCAAATGCTGAGAATGAGTGGGGGTGGGGCACACACGCACAAAAGGACCATCTGTTACTTATTTAAGCCATCCTTAGACAAGAATATATTACTTTTCAGGGAGAAAAATATTGTTCTTTCCAGAGAAATAGGAATGTGATATAAACAATGAGATGAGATAAAGCTGTTTATATCAAAGGGTGAATCAGATTATAACACCGAAAAATAGTACACATTTCCTGTTATTGCTGCTATAAGTAAAACAGTATTTGAAAGACAAATTACCATGTTACTATTCTTGAAAATCCCAGGCTCTCCTATAAGTAATGACATCTCAGTAGACATGAATGTAACCAAGTGCAGACATAGCTTCATCTGCATAATTTAAGGGGGGAAAAAAATCCGTCATTTCTCCTTCCACAGAGAGAATACTTTTTCCTTTAAAACATAAGGAATCTAGAAAAGCGTATTCTTAAGACAAACAAAAACAGCAAACAAGGTAGAGAAGAAATGAGTGGCTAGTTTGATCCCAATGGGACTGAAAGTACAAGCTAGCTCTAGAGACCAAGTTCTGGGTCATAAACCACAGACAGGAAAAAGAGAGTCAACCCCCAGATATGATGAGCCTGCAGCAGTTCACAAGCTTTAAGGGACTTCCACAACTACAGTTTCAAGATGACTAAGAGTGACTGGGTCTGGTGGCTCACACCTGTAATCCCAGAGCTTCGGGAGGCCGGGGTGGGAGGATTACTTGAGGAGTTTGAACCAGCCTGGGCAACATAGCAAGACGTTGTCTCTACAAAAAGGTTTTAAAAATTAAAATGTGGGCTGGGCTCGGTGGCTAAGCCTATAATCCCAGTGCTTTGGAAGACCGAGGAGGTAGATTGCCTGAGCCCGTGTGTTCTAGACCAGCCTGGGCAACTTGGTGAGACCTCGTCACTACAATAAACCAAAAATTAGCTGGGCATGGTAGCGCATGCCTGTAGTTCTGGCTGCTTGGAAGGCTGAGACAGAAGAATCGCCTGAGCCCAGCAGGTCGATACCAGGGTGGCCATGAGCGTGTCACTGTACTCCAGCTTGGTCAACGGAGTGAGACTCAAACTCAAAAAAAAAAGATGTGGGGTACAATTCAGGATTAGGTACATAAATGGTTAACATACAGATAAAGTTTGGGCCTCCCATTGGTCCTCACTTTGCCTGGTTTAGGATCAGGTATCCTTGGTGATATTATGTGCTTCTTCCCCTGGCAGTGTCCCGCTACTTCCAATCTCTTTCTTGTAGTATTATGCTAAAGGTTTAGGTCCACTTATGAGTGAGAAAATGTGGTACTCAGTTCTTTGTTTCTGCAATAGATCACTGAGTATGAGAGACTCCATATTCATCCAAGTTGCTGCAAAGTCCATAATTTTGTCCTTCTTTGCAGCTGCACAATATTCCATCACATTTTTTTTATCTAGTCCACTTTCGGTGGGAAGCATGGTCAGTTCCATGTTTTTGCTGTTGTGAATAATGTTGCAATAAACATGCGTGCACAGGTATCTTTTTTATAGAATGATTTGAGTTCCTCCAGGTATATTCCCAGAAGAAGAACTGCTGGGTCGTATGGAAGGTCAAGCATGTGTTTTTAAGTATGTATTTTCTTCGTGTCCCCATGTGCAGTTCCATTTTTGGAGTTTGCAATCACGCCTTATTCATGGCATCGCTTTTTGGCAGCACGTACATTTGCAAGCAGCTGTTTTGAATTATGGAGCACACAAGGAGCAAAATTTAAACAAACATTTCTGATGAGCACCTTGAGAACTCGCTAAGAATTGTGACCACTTCCATTGAACCAGACACCAATGGATTAGTTTTACAAAAATAAAGTTAAATGTCCCACTGGTTTTAATAGTGTCCTCATTTTTCTGAACTTTATCATTTAAAATATTTTTTAAATGTCTTATTATGTCTATACACTATGTTATATAATTTATGTGTGGTCTCAGACCATTCCTCTTGATTCAATGAGGCCCAAGGAAGCCAAAAGGTTGGACACCTCTGTTCCACAGCAGGGGTACCCAACCCCCGGGCTACAGGACAACACTGGCATGTAACCTGTTAGAAATTAGGCCGCAGGCCGGGTGCAGTGGCTCAAGCCTGTAATCCCAGCACTTTGGGAGGCCAAGGCGAGAAGATTGCCTGAGTCCTTGGGTTCGAGACCAGCCAGGGCAACTTGGTGAGACCTCAACTCTACATAAAATCAAAAAAATTAGCCAGGCGTGGTAGCGTGTGCCTGTAGTTCCAGCTACGTAGAAAGCTGAGGAAGAAGGATCTACTGAACCCAGCAGGTTGAGACTGCGGTAGCCGTGAGTGTGCCACTGCACTCCAGGCTGGGCAACAGAGTAAGATTCCAAGTACAAAAAAAAAGAGAGAGAGAGAAAATAAATTAGGCCACACAGCAGGAGGTGAGGGGCAAGCAGGCAAGTGGCGCTCCATCTCCTGCCAGATCAGCGGTGACATTAGAGTCTCATAGGAGTGCGAACCCTATTGGAAATGGCACATGTGAGGAATCTAGGTTGTGGTTCCCGATGAGAATCTGATGTCTGATGACCACACCACCCCCCACTACTGTCCAGGGAAAAATTGTCTTCCCTGAAACCAGTCCCTGATGCCAAAAAATGTTGGGGACCGCTGCCCTAGAGTGTTATCGCTGGGCCATGGCCAGGGACCCGAGGTCCTCACATCAGCTCACCTTTAGACCTCGTCTCTGAGCATCTTTCTGGCCAGATCCACAGCGACTTCTCTCCCGTGGAAGATGAGCTGCCTCAGGAGTCCTGGGACGTCTCCTGTGCCCACACTGCTGTCGCCAGGATCTGATACAGCGACTGTGTGAAAGTCGCCATCTCTCCATGTGTCAGGGATGAGTGGTCAGTTGGTTACCTGCCATCGCCTTGGGCACACCCTTGAAGAAGAGCATGCGCCCATGGTCTAGAGCAAGGAACGTGTCTCCATCAGTGCTTCTCACCGCAGTCAATGTTGCCTCCAGGAGACACCGGGCAATGCCCGGAAACCTCTTTGGTTGTCACAGTGGGAGAGGAGGTGCTCGGGACCTCTACTAGGGAGAGGCCAAGGGTGTGGCTACCCACCCCACGAGGACGGGGACATCTACCAGGGACCTCTACTAGGGAGGGGCCAAGGTGTGGCTACCCACCCCCAGACAGCCCCCACAGCAAAGCATTATCTGACCCAGAATGCCAATAGCACTGAGATTGAGACAGCCTGGCCTGTGTTAACCCCAAGACACGGTCGCCAAAAAGTTAAGGAAGAGTTAATCCAGAGGCTCATGCATTTGACCAGAGGTGTCCCCTAAGGGATCCCAGGCTGACATACTTTCCCAGACATGTGTGTGTGGAAGACAGGCCCAGCTTTGACAAAGTGAAAGATGAGGGTGTGTTTCTCCATGGACATTTCCTCCCTCCCTCTTTTCTCTCCCCTACCCCCCAGCATGCCTGGCACCTGCACCTTCCTCTCCCTGCCAGGACCCTTAGTCTACCTCAGTGAATCTCTACACACAGATGGCACAGGTGCTCTCTGTCTTGGCTGCTGCATTTCCCAGAGAGATGTGAGAAAAGAGGAAGGCTGCATTCAGGCAGTGAGAAGATCCTGAGAGCTGTGATGCCCCTAGATCCCCTCCTGTCCCCAGCCCTGGGGACCAGCCCGGGGTGCTGTCTTTTCTAAGGGATTCTTGATGCAAAGTTCTCCAATGCAACCCTGGGTAACCAGGGAATGCAGCCTTCAGCCTTCCCATGTGAAGCTTCTGGCTTCTCAGCATGGCCTCTGCTTCCTTTTCTTCAAGAACCAATAAAAGGCAAACAAAGATTCATCAAGGAGACCAACAGCTGACATTTGCCTTTTTAAAAATTTGCATCATGGTCTTGCTCTGTTGCCCAGCCTGGAGTGCAGTGGCATAATCACAGCTCACCGCAGCCTCGACCTCCTGGGCTCAGGTGATCCTTCCATCTCAGCCTCCTGGGTAGCTGGTACTACAAGCACGCACCACCACACCCAGTTAATTTTTTTTATTCTTTTTTTTTTTTTGTAGAGAAGAGGTCTCACTATGTTGCCTAGGCTGGTCTCGAACTCCTGGGCTCAATAATCCTCCTGCCTCAGCCTCCCAAAGTGCTGAACTGCAGGTGTGAGCCACCATGGCCAGCCTGACATTTGCCTTTCTTTAAGACCATTAGTTAAGACTCTAGCCCACAATTCTCTCACCTTTTCTCTTGACATCTCTTGCTTGAGTCCTATGTAATGGCCTTCAGAAAAGTAGATAGGCAAGATTTCGAGAGCACCACAAAGGTTTTTTTGTCTTTGTTTGTTTTCTAGTTAAAAGTAGTTAATATCCTGCGAACCTACAGAGACAATTAAGAAATAATTGAAAATATACCCAAATATGATCCAAATTGGGACTGCAGGAACATATTGGCATTAACCTCCTAGCCTTGAAAGAAGGTGCCCTGAGAGTTTGTGGCTGGTTTTACCACTTATTTAAGACTCCACCTCCTGTACTTGTCTCTAACCTACTGGGAAATCTGCTCATTATCAACTCAGAGGGCAGAGCGCCAAGTCCTGACTCACTAAGACCACTTCCTGCAGAAATCTCACAGCTTTGTTAGAAATGAACCGGGCGCCATGGCTCACACCTGCCATCCTAACACTTTGAGAGGCCAAGGCGAGAGGATGGTCTGAGCCCCGGGCTTTGAGACCAGCCTGGGCAATGCGACGAGACTGCATCTCTACAATAAATTTAAAAAATCAGCCAGGCGTGGTGGTACATACCTGTAGCTCCAGCTACTTGGGAGGCTGAGGAGGAAGGATCGCCGGAGCCCAGCAGGTCGAGACTGCGGTAGCCGGGAGTGGGCCACTGCACTCCAACCTGGGTGACAGAGTGAGACTCTGACTCAAAAAAATAAATAAATAACTGCCTTAGCTGAGGAGCTTCATCTCCTCAAACCTAGGGAGTCACGACAAATGAAAGGCTGTAGCAGAAAAAAAAGTGCCACTTGCACAAGATTGGTTTGTTGGATCTAAAAAAAAATTTTTTTTTTGAGGAGGGGTCTTGCTCTGTCACCCAGGCTGGAGTGCAGTGGCACAATTACAGTTCACCACAGCCTAGACCTCCTGGGCTCAGGCAATCCTTCCATCTCAGCTTCCTGAGTGGACCACAGGTGCGCATCACCACACCCAGCTAATTTTCTTAATGTGTATAGAGGCGAGGTCTTGCCCTATTACCCAGGTTGGTCTAGAACTCCAGAGCTCAAGCAATCCTCCTGCCTCAGTCGCCCAAAGTGTTGGGATTACAGGCGCGAGCCGCTATGTCCAGCCTGATCTAAAACCTTATAACATAAAAGTTGGCTTCTCAGAATCGTTCTTGCAATGTTCATTATAGAGACTTGTTGCAGAGAGGAGGAGAGAAATAAGTTCCTATTTTGGCTCCTTTCTGACTTTCCTAAACCATCTTCCTGGCTGTTTTCTCCAAACCTTCTCCAGCAAGGACTTCGGAGCTACAACAGGCAGCTGTGCAAGTCCACACATGACTCGGTGGATTAGGCTGGGTCCCATGCACATGACTCTCTTAGTTAGGGACCGGCCCTAGGTGGGCCACCATTGCCGGTGGGGAGTGCTTACAGCTTCCCCATGCAGCAGGTGAGAAGGAAGGTCATGACCATTGTGTGGGAGACATCTGTGTAGCAATCGCTGTAGTCACTGTGATTAGTCTGTCATGAGTGTGTCCTCCGATCTTTTGATGTCTCTTCTTCCCTTCCAGCCCAACTGTCTAACTTTCTTGCTCTCTTTCTCTGCCCCTCTTGGGAGATAACATGACATGGTGGAAAGACCTGGGTTTAAATAGTTGGCTTGACTACTGCTATAGACTGAACGTCTGGGTTCCCCCAAAATTCATACATTGAAAACTGATACCCAATGTAAAAGCATTAAGAGGCAGGGCCTTTGGGAGATATCAGGATGGATGCCCTTATAAAAAAGATCCCAGAGAGGTCCCTCGTCCCTTCATCCTGTGAGGTGTAGGGTACAGTGAGAAGATGGCCATTTAAGAACGAGAAAATGGGTACCCCTCAGAAGCCAATTGTGTTGGCACCCTGAGCGCAGACGTATATACAGTTTCCAGAACTGCGAGAAATAAATTTCTGTTGTTTATAAGCCATCTTCACAAAGTATCTTGTCACAGCTGCCCAAATGGACTAAGATAACTACTTATTAACTGTGTAACCTTGTCAAACATGTAACCTCTGAGTCCATACCTGTAAAACGGTGACAATAATACTGTATATTTCCGACATTTTAAAATTTGAATTAAATGGTGCTTTTACTATGGTGCTTGCTACTTGATCGGTGCTTATTAAATATTTGGGTCTCTATTTTTACTCTCTGTCTCTGCTTTTTCTGCAGAGGAGAAAGCAAACAAACAGGTTGGGTACCGTGGCTCACGCCTGTAATCCCAGCACTTTGGGAGGCCAAGGCAGAAGGATTACTTGAGCCCAGGAGTTTGAGACCCACCTGGGCAACACAGCAAGACTTCATCTCTACAGAAAATCAAAAGCATATCCAGATGTGATAGTGCATACCTGTACTCCCAGCTACTTGGGAGACTGAGGCAGGGTGGGGTGGCGGGGGATCGCCTGAGCCCAGGAGGTCAAGGATATGATGAGTTGTGATCGTGTCACTGCACTCATGTCTGGGCAACAGAGTGACTCAAAAAAAAAAAGAAAAGAAAAGAAAAAAGAAAGAAAAAGAGAGAGAGAAAGAGAAAGGGGGGAAAAAAAACTAACAAGCAAAAAGTTGTAGAAGAATCACAAAATTTCAGACCTGAAAAGAAACTGAAAAAAAAAAATCATCCAGTCCAATCTCTTCATTTTACAGATGACGGCGTCGAGACTCAGAGAAGTGAAATTTGCCCAGGACCACACAGCAAGTGAGTGGAGGATACGTGACCCAAGACACATTTCCAGGCTTCCTTCTATCACGTTGCAGAAAAACCAGGCAGATGGGAAGAGAGGAGGCATGTGGTTGCCATTTATGTACCCAATCCATATTTCATTTAGAAAATGTATTTCTAGAACGTTTTTAAAGCTAAATTATTTTGATTAAAATTGCTCAAAACCGTGATCACTATGTTTCTAAATGATATCAAGTTCAAATTTTTGCCCAGTTTTGCCACTGTGGCCACAAAATACCCAAAGTTTCAAAGTATTGAATGTTCACATTTCCTATCTGGAAAAGCACAAGGATCCGTCCATACCCTTTGACCAGCTCCTGACCTTGGTAGTGGGCAAGTGATGCCTGTCTCACACCCTGCTCTTCCGCTCCACCCACAGCATGGAACCCAGTTCATCATTTGAACTTTTCTCTCTGTAGGATTCCATCATATAATTTAATGAAGATAATTCATGCTAGCAAAAGGTCTTGGATGGAAGATGTCTGCTATGCTTAGGATGTTTGTCCCCTCCCAAACTCATGCTGAAATGTAATTGCCTTTGCAATTAGTATTAGAAGAAGGGACTTTTAAGAGGCAATTGGGGCCAGGAAGGCTCTACCCTCTTGGTTGGGAATGGTGCCCGTAAAAAAGGGCTTGTGGCTGGGCGTGGTGGCTCAAGCCTGTAATCCCAGCACTTTGGGAGGCCGAGGTGAGAACAGCCTGGGCAACTTGCTGAAAGCTCATCTCTACAATAAATCAAAAAATTGGCCATGTTCGGTAGCTCAGTTTGTAATCCCAGCACTTTTGGAGGCCGAGGTGAGTGGATTGTCAGAGCCCACGGGTTCGAGACCCACCCGGGCAACTTGGAGAGAACTCGTCTCTACAATAAATCAAAAATTAGCCGGGCATGGTAGCATGCGCCTATAGTTCCAGCTACTTGGAAGGCTGAGGTGGAAGGATCGTTGGAGCCCAGAAGGTCAAGGCTGTGGTACCCAGGAGCATGCCACTGCACTCCAGCTTGGGCAACAGAGTGAGACGCCAACTTAAAAAAAAAATTATCTGGGCATGGTAGCGTGCGCTTGTAGTTCCAACTACTTGGAAGGCTGAGATGGAAGGATCGCCTGAGCCCAGCAGGTCGACATTGGGGTGACCATGAGCATACCACTGCACTCCAGCCTGGGTGATGGAGTGAGATTTGAACTAAAAAAAATGGGGACTGGTTGGCCCCCTCTTGCTCTGTCTCACCTTCTTGTCTTCCACTATGTGATGATGTAGCAGGAAGGCCCACACCAGATGCTGGCACTTTAATACTGGATTTCCCAGCCTCCAGGACTATGAACCAATGATTTCTGTTCATTATAAATTCGTCGTATATCCTGTTACAGCAGCACAAAGCAGACTAAGGCATTGCCCAGTCCGTTCTTTACGATCTCTGTTATGTTGGATAAAAGGTGTCATTTAACAGTGACTCCCTAGAGATGATGCTTCCTCTCTATTTCTCAGAGAGAGGCTTTCTCAACAGAAGAGATGAATGTGTGTCTATATGTTTGTGCATGGGGGGAGGGGATGCTTGCTTGTTCCCCATGGCCCAGCAATGAGGTCCCTCTGTTTACAGCATCTCAGCCATTGTCTACCTTCTCCTGTGTTAGGCCCTGTGGTCATGAATTCTTTCTTCGAATAACTATGCATAAAAACAAGCATGCATGACTAACTGTGAGACAAAGCCAGTGATGCAAGTTTATGTGACTTATCTCATCTACCTAGTGTGTCAGATTGATGCTGACGAGGGAGATTTTCACTGCCAATTCCCAGGACAAAGAATTCAGAGTAGTGAACATTTCTGTATGGGTGGCCCTGTGATGTCTCTGACAACACCCCCTTGCTTGGCCAAATTCTCAGATTCAAAAAGATAGCATTGGTTCTGCGTGCTTTCTGGTCTCAGAGAACCTGCAATACCAAAGTTCCACTTCGTTTCTGGGTACCCCTCCCTACTTTTAGAAGCACGGTTTTGAAAATTATTTTGAAATGTGTCACGCAAAGAATGGGCTCACTCTTTGTTGTAAATTATCAAACAAGTCAGTCATGATATGTCTTCACTCACTCATTTTTTCAATCCTTCATAACACAGGTGTGTCAATAATTATCTACGGATTTTGGAGTCACAAAGGATGCAGTCAGAATCTTAGCTCCATCACTTACCAGCTTAATATTCTGACCTAAGGAAAGCTCTTAACAATCTGACCCTTAGTAAAAATTGGGAAAATAATGTCAACCTCATAGATTGGTTGTAAAGATTCAACAAATGAAGCACACATGAACCTAGAACTAAACACCCACAGGACAGCATTAAGCACCCAGCCGCAGAATTCCAACGAAATAGATTCAGTCAGCAAACTTCCATCAGATCAAGAAACAGACCCCCAGTGATGCACTGTGCTGTCACTTGACACACAGAAATCCAAATTCCTCTTGCGTTAATCTCTCCTCTTAATCTGTGTTTTATTCTTAATCTGTGTTTTATGTCCAACTTTTTGGCGTTTCCTTCAGTTTTCCAATCTCAGGGCTCTTTCTGGTTTCCCACTTGGTGTCAGACTAACTAATCATATCCGGTCAAACTACCACATCCCCTCCTCGGGCCCAGTAGAAAGAGTGGATCAGGGACTGAAGACATCATCCCATTCTCTGCAGCACAATGAGTCCTGTGAGTCTAAGCTCCTGGGAGAGGCGTTGCCTTGGGCTGCCAAGGGTAATGGCCAACAGCTGAACAGACAGTGCAGTCTTCACATGCTTTGCACTTGTGGAGTTGGAGAATAAACTTAAAAGATGGTTTATTCCCACCTTTCTCATTTTCAAGAAGGAATGAGGCCCCAGAAAACTGAGAGGATTTGCCAGAGTTAGAGAGTTATTGAATTGGCTAGATTTTCCCCTACCTACCCCCCTTTCTCAGATTAAGTAGTAGTTTAGGATACCCCCCAAATCATCCCTGCACTTCAAAAGTTTAAATGCCTGTATATATATATCATATATTTCACTACAGCAAGTTAATTATTTCCTGATGATACACGATAGGTCCCAGATTATCACTAAAAGGCGTTTTAAATGTTGACAACTGACACTATTTAAAAGCCAACAGCAACTCATGGAATTGGAGTCTAGTTAGCACATGCCCAGCCGGAAGCCACAAGGTGACACACTCCAGTGACTTCTGAAGTGTCTCTGTGACTTGTAGCCCCCATGACCACACGGATCAGCGATTGAATGAAGAAGCACCAAAGAAAGGGTCCATTTCACATCCATTTGCTCTGTGAAATCCAATATCTTCTTTTATGAAAATAATCACGTAGATGGTGAAAAATAAATTCAAATAGAACAAAAGGGCAGTGTATTAGGAGTCTCCAGAAAAATAGAACCATTAGGACGTCTATCTACAGAGAGAGAGAAAGAGAGAGATTTATTTTAAAGAATTGGTTCATGGGATGGTGGGGGCTGACAAGTCTGAAATCTTTAGGGCAAGCCAGTAGACTGGAAATTCAGGTAAAAATCAATATCACAGTCTCGATCCCCAAATCTGAAGGGCAGGCAGCAGACCAGAAATTCAGGCAAGGTTTCTATGTTGCAGTCTTGAGGCAAAATTCCTTGTTCTCCAGAAAGCCTCAGTGTTTGCTCCTAAGGCCTTCCACTGATTGGATGAGGCCCAGTTTATAAAGGGTAATTCGCTTTACTTAAAGTCAACTCAGTGTAATGGTTAATCTCATCTAAAAATTACCTTCACAGTAACATCTAGCCCAGTGTTTGACCAAACGACTGAACAATATAATTTTAGTTGACACAAAAAATCGGCCATCACAGAGAAAACAATAGATAGGACACCACATCCCACCCAGACCCTTCCTTCCTTCCCCGGAGGTAAACACTAAGTGGCCATACCCATCCTTCCAGGGAAGGGTATTGGTTTTGCTTGTGTCAAAATGGATACGTTTGCAAGAAAACACCGAACTTTCTCTGTTCTTGCCATATATTCAACCTGTACTCTGTGTGCTAGGCCCTCTGTTGAGTATTTCATATGGATTTCTTTGTGTAAGTGCTTTCAGTGGCCCTGACATGCAGGTACTATAGCTTTTTTTTTTTTTTTAACCAGAGTCTCACTCTGTCACCCAAGCTAGAATGCAGTGGCACACTCACCGCTACCCCCGTGTCGGCCTGCTGGGCTCAAGCGATCCTTCTGCCTCAGACTTCCAAGTAGCTGGAACTACAGGTGCTCACTACCACACCCGACTGATTTTTTGATATACTGTAGAGACGAGGTCTCATCAAGATGGCCAGGTTGGTCTCAAACCCCCAGGCTCAGGCAATCCTCTCGCTTTGGCCTTCCAAAGCGCTGGGATTACAGACTTGGGCCACCCACCCAGCCCAGGTACTATTGTTATCAGCCTTTTTTTATACACGAGTCCCCAGAGACACAGTGAGTGATATTTACATCTTTTTGGTTAAGTATATTGGATGATGAGAAAAGTTCAATCTGCCTACGGAAAAACAACAGAATTTGAATCATTTTTATCATAAAATTGTAGGCAGGGACAACTTCCGAAAAGTTTTCAAAGGCATCCTTGACACCTAATGTTATTGAAAGCCCTGTATTCTGGAACTCTTGAGTGATGCCAGAGGGACTTATTCCAGGGCTGTGTTGTATTCGGTTCCCCGTATAGATGGCAATATTCCTTATTTTAAATTATTTATTATTTTGTGTTCCCAATTAAGCTATAATGTGACAGGCAAAGCTATTTTACAAGGCAATAAAAACAATAATCATGCTCCCCAGTGAGTAAACTACAAGGCCAAAAGGTGAGTTGTTTATATCAGTGAAAGAGCCACATTACCACACTGAAAAATGGTGGGCGCGTCCTGTTATTGCCGCTACAAGTAAAAACAGCTACAGAAAAGAACAAGATAAACTGGTTACCAGCCTCCTTGAAAGCACCTATTTTTAGAATAATGACAAAACTGTCTGTGTTTGCATAGGGAGCAAAAAATGATTGATAGACGGAGTGGAAGGAACCAAGCCTTACCCCTAAATTAGGGCCTCGGGGACAAAGAGGTGCTGATAGTTTCAGGAGCAGAAAGACTTTCCCTGGGTGTATGAATGCCAGTAAAGCATAATAGGAGTTTAACCTGATTGGAGGGTCCCATCTTCTTAACACGCTGAATACAACATATCTTAAATTCAAATTAGCCTGTCTGTGGAAAATGAAAATGATATTATGAGCCTGCCTTGTCATTAGAGTGGTTTATGGAAAGCCCGGATGGCTACATATGGCCACCAGACGGGAGCTGGGTCTTCAAAACAAAAACAAAATAAACCCCAAAGCCCTCACCGTCAAATAAAACCAGAAGAACTTACCTGCTGAGAGGCTCCATGCATTTCAGCTGGAAGTAGCTAGTGACAAGTGAACCAGGAGTGAGAAGTGGAAGGAGCTGGGGGAGGGTGTTATCGGAGCTTTTTCATCTTCCCGGTGGGTGGCAGAGGGTCCTTTGTGGGCTGTGGGTTTGTGCGTCTGGGATGTTGCAGGAAGCAGAGAGGAAAGAAGAGTAGAGACGAAGTGTATGGGATTTCCATTGATTTAGCCAAGTCCACAACACAGAAGAAACGCACCCTCCTTCAGAACCCCTGTGAGAATGGACCTTATCCATCTTGTGATATTCACATGGTGTCATCACTGACAGTCATGGAAGGCACTCTGCCATTTGTAGTATGCAAGTATCAGTCGGTGACTGATTGAGTCTATGAGAATTGTATTGATTAGCCTCCAACAACAACAAAAAAGAGAGTTTTAACTCCTCAGCCTGTTAAGACATTCATTCTCTTGAAAAGTAATTCAAAAAGAGCCTTTTCTAATACATGGAAGAGAAACACATGGAGATATCTTCCTAGCTTTCTCTTGGAAAACTTTCACCAGCTTTCCTTTTCTTATTTCTTCTCAATTTGTTCTCATTTTCTATTCATTCCTTCCTTACTTTTAGACTCCTTTTTCAAAAGCTAGCTCATATTATTTAATTTTTTTTTTTTTTTTTACTCAGATATTTGCAACTAGAGCATGATCTCTCTCTGGCCAGTAGATTCCATCCAAGTACTTGAATGTTAGGGATCCAATGAATATGTGTTGGTCCTGAAGAAGGATTACCAGTTAAGGAAACTGATGGGTTAGATAGCCACTGCTTATTTGGAAAGAATAGAGATGTGCTTAGGATACCTGGGGTAGCAAGGTTTATTGTTACACAAATAAATACTGTATGGTGGACAGTTAGCCAAGATGGTAGTCATCAATTCTTTATCTCTGTGTGTAAACACCGCTCCACTTGGCCAGAGTTAGGACCATCTTCTCCCCTCTTGTAATTTGACAGACCTCCTACCTCGCTTTGAGCAGTGAAATGTGGCAGAGTAAAGATGTATCTGTTCCAACCCTGGCCTTTAAGCTCTCCGTGTTCTCCTTAGAAGTCAACTACCGCACAGGAAGTCTGACTTCTCAGAAACCAGCACACTGGGAGAAGTCCAAGCTAGCAATATGGGTGGGAGAGAGGCTGAAGAGCCAGACATGTGAGTAAGGCCTGCTTGGATCTTCCAGTCCCGCCCAACACAGCTGAATGCAGTGAATAAGAGAGCCCAGCTGAGATCACAGAGAAGGGATTTTCTGATCTTGCCTGAAGTCCTGCCCCAGAAAATCCAGAGAAGTCACGTTACTTTAAACCACTACATTTTGACACAGATTAATACATGACATAGATAGAACACACAGAAAGGTTAAGAAAATGTTTTTGAAGAGAAGCAATCCCAGCAGAGCGACTGCAGTTTACAATAATTGATTGTACACTTCAAAATAGCTGGAAGAGAATGATTGGAATGTTTCCAGAAGAAGGTGATGGATATCCCAATTACACTGATTTGGTCTTTACAAATTATACGAATGTGCTAAATCATCACATACACCTCAAAAATATGTACAGCAATAGATCAATATATCCACTTAAAAGGTTAAAAAACGAAAAACGATCCCACGGCCCACGTAACCGGGATTTATGGGACCCAAGGCGCTCTGTGTGTTTTCTTGCATCTTGCAAAACTCCGAGGTCTCTCCCAGTGGGTCACTGAGTGGTTCACACTCCCTGAGCAAGGACCCAGTTGTTTTGTCATCCTACTGGTTGGACTTCGAAAGCCTGGCACCTCTAGGCTTCTGGTCTGCTTCAGGATGGCCGACTTGAGATCAGAGGCAAGTCCTTGGCTCGGTCACTGGAGGATAAGGTGTCTGGGCACAAGCTTACAATGTTTGAGAAACAATTATTGCAACTTTGACAGACTTCAGCGATTCAGAATTCTTCTGTAAATAGCCTGTTCTCTTGAGACTATTTCACCTCTTAAGTGTCCTGGGCTAAACGGCATACACTGGACTCTAGAAGTGACAATGGTGGGCCAGAGACCCTGCTTTACATGCAAATGCAAATCTGCCCCATGACAGGGAAGTTGGATGTGGAATCAAGAGAGAGCAGGAGTGTAGAGCAGAGGAACAGCAAAACTCCTGCCTCAAGCAACACAGAGCAGTTGCCTTTCATGTACTGAAGAGATTCCAGTACTTTCCACAATTGCAGGCTTGGCTTTTACTACAGAGCATTTTCCTCAGGCTCCAGCAAATTTCTGGATTTGATTTGTGAGTTTGGAGATGGATGTAAATATGTTTCTGTCACAGAGAAAATAAATGAAGTCTAAGAGCATTACTTGGACTTGCTGACACTCAAAAGGAATCTCTTGGCTGACAGTGCAAATAAGAACCAAGAAACAAAACCTTGTCTGAAGTTTCACTTGCAGGGAGTGCTTTGCGATCCTTTTTCTCTGTCTTTCTTTCTTTTTTTTTTTTGAGACAGGGTTTCACTCTGTCACCCAGGCTGAGTGTAGTGACACAACCTTAGCTCACTGTAGCCTCCAACTCCTGGACTCAGGCAATCCTCCCATCTCATTCTCCAAAGTAACTAGGGCTACGGGCACACACCACCACACCCGGTTAACTTTTTGCTTACTTTTTTTGTAGAGATGAGGTCTCACTATGTTGCTCAGATTGATCTCAAACTCCTGGGCTCAAGCAATCCTTCCGACTCGGCCTCCCAAAGTGCTGGGACTACAGATGTGAGCTGCTGCAGCCAGACTTTTGTTTTGACTTGGTTTCTCCTTCTTCTTGGAAGAGGCCTTGCTGCTTGGATGAGTCCTTCAGATCTTTCTCATATCTCCTGTTTCTCTTGTGCTGTTGAAAAGAAACACGACCCACCTCCAAAGGCTACTATTTCCTCTGAAAGCTGTTGCAAGGTGTGGACATGAACTTTAGCTAATTCATATGCTATAGGGCCATATACCTTCCAAGAGTTTCTCTCTGGCTTAAAAGTCAGTTCGTGGTATTAAAAATTGAATCATCATGCAGAAGGTACTACCCATTGCTGTGAGTACCCACCTTCCTTCATTGCTTCAAAGTTTAGTATTTCTGGTCAAAAGAATCCGAGATTGGTGATTTCACAGAGTTTTCTGGAAATAAAATAGAAGAAATTCACTCCCACCTCCAGACAATGTGGCTTTTCCCAGATGGAACTTATTGTGCAAAGCTGCACACAAGTAAAAGAAACTATTGGTGAATTCAATTTAATGTTTACAAAGTATATTTATTAAACAGACTTTTTCCTATCGAAAATTTCCATTGTGGTCCCGGAAAAAGATCAAGGTCAGTTCTTATTAAAGAAGTCTCTGTGATGCAAAGCTCCACATCAGCCAGCCAACAGCATTTATGAAGCATTCAGCGTGGGAGGAACAGCTCTCACCCTGCTCAGAACCGTGAACTCAGTGAACTTGGTGAACTCTGTTCCTGGCACTGCCCAGTTCCTTTTCTCAGACCATTGCCTCTCTCTCCAGGGTTTCAACATTTCACCCATGAAGGGGTCACCCTCTGTCATGCCAGAACAACCTGCACAGCAGTCATCGACAACACAGAGTGAATTGGAGTTAGGATTTTTTTTTGCGAACTGTGGAGTCAAGGGTTTTCTCCCAGCTAAAAGGAAGGTACCGGGAGTGGGGTTTCCCAAGCACAGAGCACTGCATCACAGAAGCTCTGGTCAAGGTTTCTTCCATGAAGGGCAGTCCTAACGTAGAGAATTTTACAACATTGTTCCTCTGAAACAGTGCTTCCCAAATACTAAACTATGCACCCCTTGGAATCTCGGAGCCTACAACTATTTTCTGAAAGGACACTGAGAATACAGATCCAGTCTCGAGGGAGGGAAATGTGGTCTGGGACTTTTCATTTTTACGTTAGAAGAAGAGATTTGCTCTTGAAAATGCTGTGTAGCAGTGGAATTTAAAAAACTGAAAAGCAGCCCAGACCCATCAAAGAGGTGATACTCTGATAGAGAAGTAGATCAAAGTGACAGAAGTAAAAAGTAAATAAAATAGGCAAGACTTCAAAATAATAATATTATACATGTATATATACATATGCATACATATAGATAGAAGCTGGATAAATCTCCTGTATATTTTGCTGAACTGAATGGAGATAATGAGTTCTATGGAGAAGCTGGTATTTAAATGGATATTTTTAATTTGGTGTCATTTCATTCATTCATTTAGCAAATCGTGAAGACGACCACCCTGAAGACATGTTCACCCTTGTGTGAGAGAGCATACATCTATCTGCCATGATCTACTTTACTAGATGGGGGTCCATATACATGGTAATACTCAGATTTCCCAGTTAAACATGACGGTATCCACATGCTGTTTTAACCACAAAGTCCAGTGTTGTCTGCCTTTCCAGGCGGTGAGCTCCCAACCTTGGACTCAATGTCACAACCTCTCTTTTTGTTTACATTCATGCACCCAAGCATTGCTCCCCAGAGCAGGAATCCAGATCCAGGTGGTGGGGCCCATGGATGGCTCCAGTTTCTGCCAAAATGGTGATTGACAATTTCTTTAAATGATGCCAGCTCCATGTCTCCCACCTTCCTGGGGAGGCCCAGGTTTTCTCTCCTGCTTGCCGAACTCTTCTAGAGTTTCCTGGGCCCACGCCAGAGTTTTTCACTTTGAAAAGGCAGGCTGTTGTAAGGGTCTTTATTTGTTCCTTCCCCCAACACCACAAACTCCAAAATTGGTTAAGCCGGGTTTATTTGTTTCTTATTGCTGCTGTAACAAATGACCACACATGAGGTGTTACTTCCCAAAAGGAAAAACATTCTTTGTGAGGACTGAGGGAAAAAAAATGTAAAAATGATTGAGAAAGTCAACTTCCCCTCATTTGCTCAACCAGGCGGTTATTTACACCATTTCCACATGAGCAAGGGAAAGAAGCCAAATGAGGTTTTTCCATAATTAGGAAAATCTCCTTCATGGTGACCTGCTGCCCTCACCAAGATTTTCAAGAGATGGGCAATTTTCTTTCTTTTTTTTTGGTATCAGTGTCTCACTCTGTCACCCAGGCTGGAGTGCAGTGGCACCATCACAGCTTACCCTAGCCTCAACCTCTCAGGCTTAGGCTTTTCTCTCCCCTCGACCTCCTGAGTAGCTGAGACTACAGACATGTGCCACCACACCCAGTTAATTTTTTTTTTCCTAATTTATTGTCAAAAGGAAGTCTCACTATGTTGTCCAAGCTGGTCTCGAATTCCTGGGCTCCAGCAATCCTCCTGCCTCAGCCTTCCAAAACGCTGGATTACAGGCATGAGCCACTGTGCCCGGCTGGGCAATTTTTTCAAAACTCCATTTCACCTGCATGTTACATACACAAGTGATTGTCATTGTGATTGGTGTTTGTTATGCACGAAAAGCACAAGGTAATGTGAACACATAAAACAAGGGACCCTACACCAGTGTGCAGGGACGGGGCTGGGAAACATGGGTGCAGAGGAGGCTTTTGTGCAGGAATGAAATTAGGCTAAGGCTGGAGGGGTGAGAAGAAGCTAGCTGGACACACACAAGGTCGGACTGTGTGGAGGACTACAGGGAGGAGGAGCTGGATTGATCAGGAAACAAAAACACCAAGATGAAACGATGCAGGCCAGGCTGGAGCACGAGATCCAGAGGTGTAGGGTTTTGTTTTTGTTTTTGTTTTGTTTTGTTTTGTTTTTTTGAGTTGGAGTCTCACTCTGTCGCCCAGACTGGAGTGCAGCGGCCACTCCCGGTCACCGCAACCTCGACCTGCTGGGCTCCGGCGATCCTTCCGCCTCAGCCTTCCGAATAGCCGGTATTACAGGCATGCGCTACCTCACCCGGCTGATTTTTTGATTTATTATAGAGATGAGGTCTCGCTGCCCAGGTGGGTCTCGAACCCGCGGGCTCAGGCAATCCACTCACCTCAGCCTCCCAAAGGCGCGGGATTACAGGCTGAGCCACCGAGCCCGGCTGAGGTGTAGGGTTTTACCTGACGTGGGTCAGAGGAGAGTCAGGTCCTGCAGATTCTAGGAGGGCGGATACACAAAGCCCAGAGCTTGGGAGCTTGGATGCATGGTTCACAAAGCAGAGGCAAGGTCTCTCTTGGCCACGAATCTAAGAACAGTGTTGTGGAGTGACCAAAATCCCGGATTTCTCAGGACTGTCCTGGTTTATGCTTCTCTTCATTTCTCCTTTCACGATGGAAAAGGTCCTGGCTTACTACACACCAGTGGTTCATGATGCTAATAATTTTATGATGAAGCCGGGCTCGGTGGCTCAGCCTGTAATCCCGCGCCTTGGGAGGCCGAGGTGAGTGGATTGCCTGAGCCCGGGAGTTCGAGACCCGCCTGGGCAACTTGGCGAGACCTCATCTCTACAATAAATCAAAAATCAGCCGGGCGTGGTAGCGCGCACCTGTAGTTCCAGCTACTCGGAAGGCTGAGGCAGAAGGATCGCCGGAGCCCAGCAGGTCGAGGCTGCGGTGGCCGGAAGCAGCCACTGCACTCCAGTCTGGGCGACAGAGTGAGACTCCAACGCAAATAATAATAATAATAATTTTATGATGATAGTGATAATACTTGTGTGGGTCAGGAGCAATGACACACACTATAATCTCAACACTTTGGAGGCCTAAGCAAGGGGATTGCATGAGAACAGGCATCGGAGGCCAGCCTGGGCAACATAGCAAGATCCTGTCTCTTCAAAAAAAAAAAAATGAAAAATTTTAAAAAATTAGCTGGATGTGGTGATACACACCTGTAGTCCCAGCTACTAGGAAAGTTAAGGAAGGAAAGTCACTTGAGTACAGGAGTTTAAGGCTACAGTGAGTTGTGATCATGCCACTGCACTCCAGTCTGGGTGACAGAGCAAGACCTTGTCTCAAAATAAATAAATAATAATAATGAATGCACACACACACACAGAAAGAGAGACAGAGAAAGAGAAAAAATGAGAAAATGAAAAAGCAAGCATGGCAAAATGTTCAAAACTGGTGAATCTGTGTTTATTAGTTTGCTCATTGCTACTATAACAAATGACCACATATGTAGTGGTTTAACACAACACACATTTATTCTTAGGGTTCTGAAGGTCTACAGTGTGAAGTCAATTTCAGTGAACTAAGTCAAGGGTCAGCAGGCTGAACACTTCCGAGAGGTCAAAAAGAGAATCTGTCTCTTGCCTCTTTGGCGTCTAGTGGCTCCCACGTTCCTTGGCCTGTGGCTCCTTCCTCCAGCTTCAAAGTGCATCACTCCAACCCCAGGCTCTGTCATCATGTCTCCTTCTCCTCTTCTGTCATACGAGGTCTGACCGTTAAGCCCACGCACTCATCCTAGAAAAAATGCTCCATACCTCACAGCCGAGTATCACCATGGTCACCTTCGAAGTCCTCCCCTTAGGAAGCTATGCACCGACATCAGCGCTTAATCCACCCGTTAAAGCAATCTTGGAACTCTTTTTCCGGAATGGCCATCACAGTGGTTGTCGTATCACCCTTCATGTCTTGAATGTCATCAAATGTCTTCTATTCAATGTTTCCTTTATCTCTGGGTAAAGGAAAGAGTCATTGGCGCCCAGATCAAGTGAGTAGGGAAAGTAGGGAGGGTGTCCCAAAACAGTTACTTGTACAGTGTGCCCATGTAAGCACACGGTGGCTAGCCTGAGAAGTTAATTATCAGACCTCAACAAATAACAACAAGAGCTCTGATGGGTGTTCCAGAAAAAAGTGTTCCAAAATTGTTTTGAGAGGTGGACTAGGTGCTGGCCTCAGTGCACAGCTTCCCAAGGGAAGTTCTTCAAAGGTGACCATAGTGATTTTCGGCAATGAGGGAGGGAGCACTTTTTCTAGGATGGATCACCAACCTCATTGTCAGGCCTGGGAAATCTCCCTCTTGCCCTCCTCTTATAAGCTACCGCGTTAGCTATCTTTAGAGCCCATCTTGATAATCCAGGACAAACTCCCTCCCCCAATCTCAAAATCCTTAGCATAATCCCATCAGCAGCAAAGTGCCTTTTGTTGTATAAGGTAACATTTACAGGCTCCAGAAGTTAGATCCTGAAGCACTTTGGGAGGGTATTATTCATCTTATCACTTGAAACGTGCACATTCTTCACGTGTGCATGTTTTCTAAAAGTTAGAAATTATTTTAAAATAAACTGTTTTAAAAGATGAATGCTTTGGAAGATAAATTATGTGGTTATCCTAATAAAGGACATAAATGTCCCTTTATCCAGTCATTTGGATCCTCTTCTCTTTAAATTTCATGAGAAATACATATTATATTGGGCACAGGGGCTCAAGCCCCAACACTTTGAAAGGCGGAGACAAGAGGATTGCCTGAGCCTTGGGGGTTTGAGACCAGCTTGGGCAACCTGGCAAGACAATACATCAAAAAATTAACTGGGCATGGTGGCATGCACCTGTAGTTCCAGCTACTTGGAGGGCTGAGGCTGAAGGATCGCCTGAGCCCAGCAGATTGAGGCTGTGGTGGCCGTGAGCGTACCCCTGCACTCCGGCCTGTGCAACAGAAGGAGACTCCAACTCAAAAGAAAAAAAGTATGAACCTGGACACCCATGATAGCATCATCATTCTAACACGCATGTGCACTAACTTAATTATATTTTAAAGACAAATGCTAACACAATGCGATTCTCACAGCTATCTCCTTTCAAGGTTGAGGAAAAAAATCCTTAAAACAAGGTTCCCAGCCGTAAAATTTATAAATGTAACATTGCCAGAGAAGGCAAGCTTCCACATTTTCACGAGGTCTGTGCACGTGGCCACATGGTTATACATGCTTGTGACTTGAGATTCTTCAACATGCTTAGTTCAAAAACTCAGGGCTCTTTGCTTGTTCCCAGGCTCGTGTCCTCTCCTCTCTACATGGGGATGGCTTGCCTTCTTCCCAGGATGCATCCTTTAATCCAAATTACTCATGTACTATACTAGAGATGTACAACCTTTTGGTATCTCTGGGTCTCATCAAGTAAAGAGGAATTGTCTGGGCCACACATAAATTATATTGCATATTGAGTGTATATACATATTAAGGCTTCTTTTTTTTTTTTTTTAGTTGGAGTCTCACTCTGTCGCCCGGACTCGCCTCCTGGGGTCCGGCGATCCTTCCGCCTCAGCCTTCCAAGTAGCCGGAATTACAGGCATGCGCTACCACGCCCAGCTGATTTTTTGATTTATTGTAGAGAGGAGGTCTTGCTGCCCAGGCGGGTCTCGAACCTGCGGGCTCAGGCAATCCACTCACCTCAGCCTCCCAAAGGCACGGGATTACAGGCTGAGCCGCCGAGCCTGGCAAGGCTTTTTTTTTAATTATAAAGTTTAGACAAATGATGAACCATATAAAAACTAGTGGGAAATTTGGCCTGGTTTTTGTAAAACGAATCTATCAATGACTTGTTCAAAGGAAGTGGTCACAATTCTTAGTGAGTTTGCAAGGTGCTCGTTCGAAATGTTTGTTTGAATTTGCTCTTCGTGGGCTTCCTCGTTGAAAACAGCTGCTCATGAATGTATGCTTTGCCAAAAATCGAGGTCATGCATAGATGTGGATAAGAACTTCAAAAATGGAGCTATGCATGGGGTCATGAAATGCTAAAAACCACGATATTAAAAGATTTTGTGGGGCCGCCAATACTAGCCATCCTGGGCTGCCTGTGGCCACGGGCTGCAGATTGGGCATGCCTGCATTATGCCTACTGAACTCACTTGTACCATTATTCCCAGTGTCAGGGGATCATCATTACGAGCTCTGCTACTCAACTTTATTAAGAACTTTTTGTGAGGAAGGGAAGAGGAGCACTGAGGAGAAGACGGGTCCAAGCCATGGTCCCCAGGGGCCAAGGAGCACATCTCCATCGGGCTTCTACAGTCCACCACCTCCCTCAACTCATGCTTGGATGCATGGGGAAAAAAAAAGAAATTGCCCTAGAGTTGAGTTCAAGGTGAAAGTCAGACAGAACTGGGCCTGGAGTCCTGGGTAAAACAGCTTTCGGGGCAGGTGTGAACAGAAATTTAGGTTTGGCAAAAACAACTCCATTCGAGTTACGCAGGGCAAACACATACCAAAGCATTTGAAAATAAATTATAAAGAAAAAGTGATGGGGGGGAACTTGGATGAGCTAGAACATTTTCATTTGGGCTAAAAACTTTGAAAGACTCACTGGACAAATAAATAGGAGCCATTAAATGCAGCATAATTGTTTCTTGCATAATTGTAATTTGTTTCTTTATAATATTTCCATAAAAGAAAAAAATTCTGAGCATTATTGTCCCAGCTATTTGTATTGAACAAGAACTAATGTTTTGCTTCTCTTCCTTGGACGGAGACCTGGAGTACCCTCCATAAGCAAATTTCTGGCATATACACAGAACCACCTTGCCTTTCTTCAAAAGTCATTTGCTTCCCAGAATTGTCCTTCTTTGGGCTCTATCCACAAATCTCTTTTTCCAGATCTGCCCTAAATTCAAGTGGGAAAAAATGATATACATTGCTGTATTTGAATTTTCTTTTCTTCTTTGAGTTAGAGTCTGGAGTGCAGTGGCGCGCTCATGGTCGCCCCAGCGTGGACCTGCTGGGTTCAGGTGATCCTTCCACTTCAGCCTTCCAAGTAACCAGAACTATAGGCACGCACTACCACGCCCGGCTAATTTTTTGACATATTGTAGAGACAAGGTCTCCCCAAGTTGCCCAGGTTGGTCTCGAACCCACAGGCTCAGGCAATCCTCTAGCCTCGGCCTCCCAAAGTGCTAGGATTGCAGGCCTGAGCCACCGCAACTGGCCTGAATATTTTTGTATCTTCTCTTTCAACTACTTGATAACAATTCTGCTAATTTGCCGGAAGAAGGGGCCCTAGTGATGGCCAGTCACCCTCCACACATCTCCCTGCCGATGGTCCAAGATGACCGCAGAAAACATAAGACCTGGTTGCCATGAATGCAAATGAATTGTCAGTAAAAGAGAACACAGCGCTGCCCACTCCCTTTGTGCAGATATTCCCATTCGGATTTCTGTCATTGTTTTATAGAATTATAGGGGAAGTTCAGGTCTTGAGTCATCAGTATGTCTTGACTCCAGACTAGATTTAAGGAACGTTTAGGTAACCCGTGTGATTCTAACCGGTTGCCCCATCTACCTCTCACCTCTTCTCAGATAAAACTCACCGTCTATGCCCTCGACTCTCTGGCTCTGCTGACAAGTTTTCTTATTCACCCCAACTGACCTGAGGGATGTTCCAGCCAGGTACCTGTACGCTGGACTGGGCTCTGGCTTTACCTGTTCATGTTTCAAGACAAGATACAACAACATCCTCTATTTCAGTTTCTTTCAAACCTCACAGAGAGATGAATACTCCAGACCCTCATGCCTACTCATCCTCCTGTGTTCAAAGTAAAATAAGCTGAGATTTCCTCTTCTCCCTCCTTTCTTTCTCTTCCACTTCCCCCTCCTTTCTCGTCTTTACAAAAAAAAAAAAAGAAAAATGTCTTTAGATTATTTACTAGAAAAAGGGCAACTGTGGTTTTGTTTGTTTGTGTGGAGTGTTTTTTTGGGGGGGGCTTTTTTTTTTTTGAGAGGAGCTCTCACCCTGTCACCCGGGTAGGAGTGCAGTGGCATAAGCATGGCTCAATGCAGGCTTTACCTCCTGGGCTTGGGTGAACCTTCCACCTCATTCTCCCAAGTAGCTGGAACTGCAGGCACATACCACCATGCCCGGCTATTTTTTTTTTAAGAGATGAGGTCTTGCTATGCTTCCCAAGCTGGTCTCAAATCCTGGGCTCAAGAGATCCTCCTGTGGCCTCGGCTTCCCAAAGTGCTGAGGTTACAGGCATGAGCCACCGTGCCTGGCCTTAGGCCATCTTTATACATGCATCTAACCTTATGAAATTCAAATCACTCTTGCTTAACTATACTAAAAATCTCACAGCTCTGAAACCACACTTTCCATATAAACTATCAAACAAAACAGCTTAATAATAACATGCAACATGAGTTAAATCTTTTATATGTTAGTATCTAAAAGTGCCCCAGCTTAGCCAGGCTCGGTGGCTCAGCCTGTAATCCCACGCCTTTGGGAGGCTGAGGTGAGTGGATTGCCTGAGCTCACGGGTTCGAGACCCGCCTGGGCAGGTGAGACCTCATCTCTACAATAAATCAAAAAATGAGCCGGGCGTGGTAGCGCGCACCTGTAGTTCCAGCTACTCAGAAGGCTGGGGTGGAAGGATCACTGGAGCCCAGCAGGTCGAGGCTGCGGTGGCCGGGAGCGGCCACTGCACTCCAGTCTGGGCGACATAGTGAGACTCCAACTCAAAAAAAAAAAAAAAAGTGCCCCAGCTATGTGATCTCATCTCATCCATGGAAAAGTCCCCTAAAGTGGGCCCATTGTTACCTTCATTTTACAGATGGGGAACACCACTCAAAGGAAGATTTGAACCTAGGTTGTCAGAAAAATTCCATAACCTTGAGCTTGAACAATGTCATCTCTATAGTGGATTAGTTTCCTAGGGCCACCATAACAAAGTACCTCTGGCTGGGGTTTTATACAACACAACGGTGTACTCTTATAGTCTGGAGGCTAGCAGTCTGCAGGGTTGGGTCGTTCTGAGGCTGGAAAGAGACTCTGACCCACCTCTCTCCCTGATTCTGGTGGTTTGCTGATAATATCTGGCATTCCTTGACCCGAAGCTGGTTCGCCCCCTCTCTGCCTCAAAGTTCATGCAACATTCTCCCAGCTGGCATGTCTGACTCTAAGCCCCCGCCCCCCGGATGAAGACCTCAGTCATATTGGATTAGAGACTCACTCTACTTCAGTCTGACCTCATCTTGATTAATGACATCTTGCAAGGACCCTCTTTCCAAATCAAGTCGCCTCCTGAAGTACTGGGAGTTAGGACTTCAACATATGAAGTTGAGCCGGGTGCAGTGGTTCATGTCTGCAATCCCAGCACTTTGGGAGGCTGAGGCAGGAGGATCACTTGACTCCAGGAGTTTAAGACCAGCTTAGGTGACATAGAGAGACCTCACCTCTACAAAAAAATTTTAAAAATTAGCTGGGCATGGTGGCACACACCTGTAGTCCCAGCTCATTGGGAGGCTGAGGCAGAAGAATTGCTGAAGCCCAGGAGGCTGAGGCTGTGGTGAGTTGTGATTGTGCCACTGCACTGCAGCTTGGGTGACAGAGTGAGACCCTGACTCAAAAAAGAAGAAGAAGGAGGGAGGAAAGGGAAGGGGAGGGGAGGGGGAGCGAGGGGAGGAAAGAAAAGGGAAGGGAAAGGGAAGGGAAGGGAAGGAATGGAAAGAGGAAGGTGAGGAGGGAGGGAGGGAAGGAAAGAGAAAGAGAGAGGAAGGGAGGAAAAAGATATACAAAGTTGAGGGAACACAATTGAATCCATAAGTGCAGTATCTTTCTCCCCTCCCTTGGAGACACTTAGGAAGAGAAGGCCATCCACTGGACCGGCTTCTTCCGAAGTATCTACCGCCCATGGCACACGGGGGGTCTCCCCAGGGCCCGTCCTTCTAAGCAAGTCTCACTGTATGCATCTAGCTCTGAATGCTCCCAACACATTAGATTCTGCTTTTTACCACTGTGCTGTCTGATAACCCACAGCGTTTGCTACTGAGACAGCCTAGAGGCAAACCTGTCTTCCCTGAGTTTATAACTCCAGAGAGTAAGAATCTAACTTCCAGGAAATATGAGAGAGAAAAGGGAGCAGGCAGTTTTCCTGCTCTCTTTAACCCACAGGCCAAGGCCACCACCTATAAGTAGCACTAGCTGCCAGCTATAAATTCATGCTTGTCTTTATCTAACTTAGACATTGTACCTGGTACTCCCTCCATCCCCCTTGCCAACTGCTACCTCAACATCATTTCTCAAGTCATCCCGGATGCTTGAAACACGCCGAACTTTCCTGTAAGTCAAAGACTCCTTAAGAGTGCAGCTACCTTAGGAGTTAGTCAACTCCTAGAATCCCTAAAACTCACCACTGTGAGATACTCAAGATGTATACTCTGTTCGTTCTGAGGCTGTAGATTAATGGCCTTGTAGGATCCTCTTTGATTTGGGTGGCAATTGATGTGATGTACCAGTGACCACTCTGGTTCAGGTCCTCAAATCATGGTGACAACGGCTGAAGGAACCCATGCGTGGGGTCCACAAAAGAATGCATGGGGCTCTTGAAAGACAGACTCCTCCATGTGCTTTGACAGAGGTACCTGGGCAGCTTGGCATTTTTCATTTTCAAGTGACTCACTTCGGTGGCAGGCTCTGACCAGCACCTCTGCATTCAGGACTCACAGCATCTAGGACTTTCTAATCTTCAATCAGGATTTTAGTCTTAGCCTCGAAAGGACTCATTTACTAAATAAAGTCACTATATCCATTCCCTTTTTAGTATACAGTGTCAGGTTCACCAAGTAAAATCGTAAAAGTTCCTGTCTTAGTCCATTCCTGCTGCTATAACAAAATGCCTTAGAGTAATTTACAAAGGGCAGAAATGTATCGCTCCCAGTCCTGGAGGCCGGGAACTCCAAGATCAAGGGGCTGGCAGACTCAGTGTCTGATGAGGGCCCATTCCTCATAAATGTCACCCTCTGCATATTCTCGTTTGGGAGTTCTTTGAAGCCTTTTTTAAGGGCACTAATCCCATTCATGAGCAACCTAACCACCCCACTCCTAATAGTATTATATTAAGGATCAAGTTTCAGCCTGAAGTTTGAAGGAAAACAAATATTGAAACCATAGCAGTTTCTATGTAATCAACTAAGATGGTTCCAGGATACAGAACAGAATTATCAAAAAGTGTCTTATCAGTGACTTTTGGTGGTGGTGAGGGGAGGTTGAGAGAAAAACATGTTTTTGCATATCAACCACTGAGAGTTCTATAAATTATAAGTATGGAAGCCATCGTCTTTCTTGATGTCTAATCTTTCCTTCCAATGCCATTTAACATATTGATTTTAAAAGAGCACATGCTTCTGGAAATGTCCTTTTAGAGCTCGTGCTGTTACCAAAGGATGACACTCAGACATCACAAACATAAATGTAATCCTAATGTTCAGTGCAACCCCAGACTGCTTAATCAGAGAGAGTGGTCGATATTTAAGTAATTGTCTACAATATCTCATCAATCTGATCTCGCTTGCTTTTTTGCTGTCTATAGAAGGTCACAGAATGAGCCCCCTTCACACAGGTTATCACAGGTGGTCTTTGCTCCACTGGAGCCTTGGCTACTGATTGTCTCTCTCTGTGTGTCACCTTGCAATTCCTGGGGCTCACCAGGGTCACTGGTTTCCTGGTTGCCTGCTTCTCAGAACCTAAGCCACTGCAGCAAATGGCCCATTTGCAGGTGGTGAGCAAAGAGTGGCTGGACCCTTCTGGAGGACAAACCACAAGTCCTGCTGTCATTTCCCCTAGTGTGGCCATGCCACCTCCACTAAATTCTCCATCCAAATTTGATTCATTCTCTGGCAACAGGAATTTAAACTCTGTAACATTTTTAAATATTTGAAAATCACTTTCGGCTCCCCTTGTCCCTTTTTTACTCTAAAAAGCAGAAGGAGACATCACTAAGGATGCCTAATCTTAAACCAGGGGAAGTAAGTAAGGACCAAAGGGAGGCCCAAATTTCACTTGTATGTAGACCACTTATACTTAATCCTGACTTGTACTCCATATCTTGAAAATAAAATAAAGAGGGAAATGAAAGCAGGAGGCTGAACATGATGACTCATGCCTGTTATCCCAGTACTTTGGGAGGCTGAGGCAGGAGGATCACTTGAGGCCAGGAGTTTGAACCAGCCTGGGCAGCGTAGCAAGACTGTATCTCTACAAAAATAATAATAATAATAATTTAAACCAGAAGGAAATTCCAAAGATGGCGATGCATGCCCCTTCTAGTCAATGTTATAATAAAGTAGCATATTTGCATTTATTTTCCTGTAATCACGCATTCAGGTATACGCACAAGTGATTAACTCGCATGTCAGCTCATGTTCTCTCTGCCTACACTGTGAAACATCCTAATGCTTGAAATAGCCACAGACTATGACTAGAAACCATTTTACCCAACACAGCATTCTGGCAGCATCCTACTTTGTAAGTAGCATGGTGGTCTCCGCCCTATAGGTATGCGTATGTAAATATGTAATTATATATTCAAATTCATAAATGCATACATACACTTTGTTTGGATCATTTGCAATAATATAGTCTTGAGTAAAGTCACCTTAATAATAAAAAAACAAACTAAAAAAAGGCAAAGTTAATAACCTGACTTGTAGCTATCCAAAGACAGTAGGATTTTTTTAGCAAATGTGCCTTTTTCAGTGGCCTCAGATAATATCTAAGTGCTTATTACCCACCTGAGCATGCAAATTTTAAATGCCTTGTTCTATTATATCCATTGTATTACATCCATTCTTTCGGCAATTTCCTTGTAAAATTAGATTTGTGCTTCTGTTCTCTCCCGTAAAGCACTGAACCAAAGAACTGTGGTAATCTCAATTGCCTTTCATGCCAGATTTAACCTTATGATACATGCATTAAATACAGATTAACATCTTGTCTCTGAGAAACTTACATTTAGCAGACTGGCCAAAGTTTCATTAAAATATAAATCAATATACAATCCATGAAAAGAAAACTAGCCAGGTAGAGAGTCTGTGTTCTTCTTTCTAGGGAAATATATTGTTCTGCACAGGCCCTGTATGCCTGGGTAAAGTGAGCATTTATTCAGGACCATGAACCAGATGGATTTTCCTAAAGTTATGGAAATGGGCAAAATGAACTTTTCCAGGCTCACAAATCTCAATTTTGTAAGTGATTTTTCAAAATGAACCCAGGAAAGCTGACCTAATTCCAGTGATCTCTGAGGCTCCATTTCAGTGAATGGTGCCTCGGATTTACTTCAAGGTTGCTTTAAAACCTACAAGAACCAGGGATATAATTTCATCAGAAAATGAATTCCCTTCAGGAGTCTGCCTTGTGGCAGAATGAAAACTTACTATATATTTCAGGCTAGATGAGCAGTTTTACAATTGCAGAGTAGCAATTAGATGGATCTTTTCATTATTTCCTGGAGCAGAGTAAATGCAATTTCAGCCAAGAGAGGTTCTATCCGGCTCTTTCTGCTACATGACAGAGACTCCAGCAAAGCCCCAGGAAGTAAGAGCAACAATCAATTGGAAATAGGTACAGAAACGGTGCTAACACTGCCATTTCTACCAAAATCACAGCTCCACAAAGATATAATCGATATGATGAAAGAAGTTAAAAACATGAAAAACAAATGACATTTTTAAGTCACAAGACAAACTCTTAAGTCCCCTCTCCTCTCCTCGCATTATTGTATTGTTTTTTGTATTCTCAATCATATAAAATCACCCCTTTCATTATTGCCATGTCCCTTGGAGAGCCTAGCTTTCTTTTTTTTTTTTTTTCTGTAACTCGTGTTCTATCAAAATACTATCATTCTTAGACTCAACAACAGAAATTGGCTTTACATATGAGCCAGGCCATCTGAGACATTTACCCTGTAATTACTCATAAACTGATATCTCTTGATGTTTGTTTCTCCTATAAGGTGAAAATTATTATACTGAGTTGTTTTAAAGGAATAACTTGAAGTAAGCTAGAATATTTATGGTAAATGCACTGGAACAATTACTGCGGATTCAAGTTCTACCTACAGAATACCTTTTGTTCCTGGGTAAGTTAAGGGCAGTTTTGTTTCCATCTTAACCCAAATTGCTAATGGGACAATTTATCCCCCCGCTGAATTAACGGTTCTTTTGATGCTGATGTGTGGCAAAAAATATATGTATATAGATAAATACAAGATTAATCACTCCCATAATTATAATATTTTTACCTAATTGCAAATCCCATTTCAGAAACATGTCTGTTACGGGATACATAAAATAACTATGCATTTAGCCGAAAAAGTCTGGCTCTAAAAGTGTGTTATGCTAAGATAAATCATTTCTAGATCTGGTCTCCATAGTGACCAGTATCTGAGCTCTAGGAAAGTATTTCCCACAGAGAAAGAACCACAGAAATAGTTCTGTGGTGTTCATAGGACTTGATACTTCAGAATAATATGAAAGAACGTCCCGGCGTGTCTTAATTTTGATGGTGGTACAAGTAGAAATAATAGAACCAAACCCTACAAAATTTGTTCAGCTCTCTCAGTATTTTGTCATGCAATAGACATGATGACATTGAAATGTTGCCTGTCAATGACCTTTATGTTTTGGTGTCCCCACGTCCCGTGTTATCAAAGAAATAAGGATCCCAACTGTAAATGGTGAAGGCATGCAGAATTGTGCAGAGTGTTCTAAGAAAATGTGACACTTGGGGCCAGGAAAGACAGCAAAGAGTTGTCTTGTTGATCAGCTCTTGCCCAGGCCTTAATGAATCCGCTTGCATTCATGACCTTCCCTGGTTGACATTAGAAGAGACCGCTGTATCCACATGGACTAACTTGAGATAAATTATGAGAAGGGTCTGGCTGTGGAGAGGATGAGAGAGAACGTTTCTGGGTCTGCTAAAGAACACGACCTGCCAGGGATTTCAGAGTGGATTTTAAAATGTAACTTTCAGACTGCAAGCCCTCAGAAAGTTAGAGCGCTCTGCAAAGTTGAAACAATGCTTTTTTTTTCTTTTTCAGAACACCTAGAAGGAATATTTAAGCCTATATTTACATTTGTTCCTTGTGCAAGGACTTAAAACCATGGTAGAGATAAATGCAAATATTTGTTTAACAGCACTTTTAAGTTTCAGAGTGATCCGAAAGCATAATTCTCCCCGAAAAGTGTAATATTTCTGTAAAATATTTACTTATAATTATGTTTAACTGATAGAGAAGCTGAGTAAATAGTTAATTAGTCTGAGGTCAAAGGTGCTACAACAAATATGAAAAATTAGTTCTTTAGCAACTTACTGCTTTCAGCACTGTGTGCCAACGTTTTAAGTGCTTAGGACATCTTGTCCATAACAATGAGAATAAGTATAAATCCTCAGACCATAAAGAACAAATACACCATCACCCAGAGCAATGTGCGAATCAAATTAACTTAAACCCTGAAAGATAATTGACTTGTTTGTCCTTACATACATATATGTTTTAGAATTGCAGTTATGATCATGACCTTTGAGTTATTTCCTGGAAGTTAGTGACTAATTTAATTAAGACCATTGGAGGTTATTTCCAGAGAGGTGATAAAAATACCCCAAATATAGATCATGTTACACAATGCCACTTCTATGGCAGGTCTCGCTTCAATTTCTCAAAACAGAAGTAAGAAGAGTAATTGCCACGTGAAGCAAGAAACATCAAAAGAGACTTTGCAGCTGTGAGCCTTAAAGCTAACTATCACTGTTTTGGAACAGAGACAGACAACTGTGCACAGACAGACCCTTCAGGGAGCAAAGTGGAAGCCAAGTGGTTTCAAGACTGATCTCACCTTCCATCTCTGCTAAGGAGATGACAGTCTGCCCAAGAAACAAAACAAAGTCCACAAGAAACACAAAGAAACATCTGCAAGGGCCGAGATATCTATCCAATGAAATAAATCACATTTTAAAAGTGACCATTGAAAAAAGAACATATCTAACACCTTAATGCTATAAACATCCTACAAAAATGAAAGACCAAATTAAATGACATCTAATGGAATGAACAGAGCATATCTAAGAAATCCTTAAGAAAGATACACACGCAAAGATTGTTTTTTCTGATGAAGCCCATGTGCTTCTTTCTGGTGCTGTGTATTCCTGACTGCGCGATGTCAGTAATTAACTGAGAATGTTAATGGGGACACTTGGCGGTGTCGTTTTCCTCCCATGATTCACGTTTTAAAGCTAGCAAACATGAAAGTACAGCCATAGGTGGGAGAGACAAGAGCGATTCTGCAAAATTTATTGTGTCCTTCCAATCTGTCATAGATATAAGAAAGAGGAGTGATGCCGTGGTGAAGATCACATGGTACCATAATCCCTTGAGTCACAAGAGCCGTAACCAGGGACTAGCTTTAACTGCTTTGGTCTTCCTTTTACACTAGGAGACATGCTCCTCTAAACTGTGCCCAACAAGTCACACCTTCACAACGAATATGTATCAGTGATTCTGTGACAATGATGCTTTTCTTGGTTATTTAATAGATACAGATTGAACATTGTGATGCTCCGATCATTGGACCGGGCACTTCCAAGTCATACATGTTATACCCCATGGATGTGTTTAAGGCAGGTTAGTAATATCTAAGTGGCTTCATCTATACTGATTCAACCAGAGATACAAAGAGCTTTTACAAATCTTTGTGAGTGCTTTGTTTTTTTCTGCCTGCAGAATATTCAAACCTCATTTATAAAAAATATTTAACAGCGTATAGTACAATACTCAGGCTATACTGCTAGATATAAATATAATAGTTAATAGTAATGTCTACAGAAGTAATGTCTACATGTGAATATAATAACACACATGGAGACCCATCTACCATCATGAAAAAAATGAGTGATTTGTTTTCATCTCCTTCTTAAATTTGTGAGCTTTACTATATGTATACAGTAAACACAATTTTTACTATATGTATGCATTACTTTCTAACCGTGTGTGTGTGTGTGTGTGTGCGCGCGCGCGCGCGTATAAAAATGAATGCAACTTGTCTTTCTTCTCTTTTAGCTGTGGTAATACCACTAGATGAGACATTATTAAAAAACTGGAAAAACTGCAACGGTGTTTCCAAAATCAAAATCCAGTCTGTCACCTCCTCTTCGTTCTCAGCTATGACCATTACAAACTCATGCGAATTCTCTGTGAACCTTTTTTCACAGTCAACCATTCTCTGAAACAAAAGCAGAAAAACCCAGAATTCTCGCCTTGAAGCATCTCGGTCTATTCAGACACAGTTTGAAGAGGCCTGGATTATGGAACACCCAGAGACTAAAGGCCACTGGAACTGTTAAGTCAAAATGTGACCTACCCAGAGTCCCTCAGACCTCGATAGGAAATAATCCACCACGAACACAGTGTGTGAGATGCTGTGCTGCTTTCTACATTAGTGGCTATGCATTATTAAAAGGCATCTCATTACGATGGAAATTATGACCTTGTCACCAACACTATAAATGTCAAGAAATACCACTTTAAAAGAATATATTGTCTTGATTATAAACAGAAACGTCTTCCCTTAAAAAAAAAAAAAAAAGAAAAACTTGCTTTGTTTTCATTGAAATCCTTTTCAAAAAAAAAATTTGTAATGAATTGTGACTATTTTATAAAATTTCTCATCACACAAACTTTAGGAGTAAAAGAAGAATGAAGCGTGCACGCACACACACACACACACACACACACACAGTCATGAAATTCAAGAAAATATTGGAAAAGCTAGATCTTCCTGTAAATAATTGCCGATCATGCACATAAATTATTTGACCACCCACCCCATTCTAAGTAGTGTTAAAGACCACGTTATTGAAACAAAACAACCCTAACCTTGTTCATCATACAAAGCATTGCTTCCTACATGTAAACATTTATATAGCTTTTGTTATAGGGAAGAAAGATCTTCATGATTACTTAATATAATTTCTTAAAGGAGATCACTTTCACAAACTTAAATGTCTGCCTCAGCCTCAGAAAATATATTGGTACATTGATGACATATTGATAAACTATTGGCAAAATAACATCCAGTTAAATATCTTGAAGTTTGGCCGGGCTCAGTGGCTCAGTTTTGGTGATTCAGCGAGTGGATTGCCTGAACCTGCAAGTTCAAGACCAGCTCAGGCAACTTGGCGAGACCTTGTCTCCACAATAAATAAATAAATAGATAGATAGATAGAAAGATAGATAGATAGATAGATAGATAGATAGATAGATAGATAGATAGATAAAATATAAAATAAAATATATAAATAAAAATTTAGCGGGGCATGATAGCACACACCCATAGTTCCGGCTCCTTGGAAGGCTGAGATGGAAGGGTCACCGGAGCCCAGCAGGTCGACATTGGGGTGGCCATGCGTGTGCCAGCCTAGGTGACAGAGAGAGACTCCCACTCAAAAAAAAAAAATCTTGGAGTTTGTATGCTAGTTACTGATTTTTCCTAATGTATATATATATGAACTCTTTAAAAATCTAGGGGTGGAGGATACACGTAAAACCCAGACCTCTTCACCACTGTATGATTCATCCATGTAACTGAAAGCTATTTGTACCCTGTAAAGCTATGAAAACAAATAAAAATAAATTTTACAATTAAAAGATATAAATAAAAAAATCTAACAGATGAGTGTACCAAATATATCATCCCTTGTGAGACATTGATATAGGGTTCTTTTCATTTAAGTAAAATCTGTCTAACTCAGTACTCTAGATAGAGACCCTCCTGACAGCTTAGAACATCAACACGACGGCATCACTATGAGGTAGAAGGAAATCCTCTGGGTGTGATGTAAAAGAGAATGGATCCAACAGGGACCCAGCCTAAGCCACCATGTAATGACTTGCTAACTCCTTTCCTCAAGTATAAATGAAGGTAACATGGAGTCCTGAATCTGAGAATTGGTGAAACTAGCATCTAAAATAAATAGCAGTAAATATAATATACCAGTTGCTAATAAAAGGTAAGTGCTTTGCCAGGACAAGCTAGTTTTATCATAGAGCATGATAACAATACCAGTGAACTCTGTTGTGTGTGACATTTACACAGTCCTTCTGTGTTCCAGGCACTCTGTTAGTGACTGGGGATCATGGGAAAAATGAGCTCAGGTCCTACCCTCAAGAGATAATTATTTCATTAAAAACTCATATGGCCGGGCTCGGTGGCTCAGCCTGTAATCCCACGCCTTTGGGAGGCTGAGGTGAGTGGATTGCCTGAGCCCGCGGGTTTGAGACCTGCCTGGGCAGTGAGACTTCATCTCTACAATAAATCAAAAAATCAGCCGGGCGTGGTAGGACGTGCCTGTAATTCCGGCTACTTGGAAGGCTGAGGCGGAAGGATCACCGGAGCCCAGCTGGTCGAGGCTGCGGTGGCCAGGAGCGGCCACTGCACTCCAGTCTGGGCGACAGAGTGAGACTCCATCTCAAAAAAAAAAAACAAAAAAAACTCATATGAGGTAGGGAGAGTGACTCACATCTGTAATCCCACACTTTGTGAGGCCAAGACGGAAGTCTTGCTTGAGACCAGGAGTTCAAGTAAGGAGTTCTGTTTAGACCAGCCTGGGCAACATACTAAGACTCCTATGTCTACAAAAAAGTTTTAAAATTTAGCCAGGCATTATGGTGCAAACCTGTAGTCTCAGTTATTCAGGAGGCTAAGGCAGGAAGATTGTCTGAACCCAGGAGTTCGAGGCTACAGTGAGCTATAATCTTACCACTGCACTCCAGCCCAGCCTGGGAGATGGAGCCAGACCGTCTCAAAAAAAAAGCTCATGTGCACTTGTCAGGATCATGACTCATTTAATATTGATACCTTGATACCTTCGAGGAATTCATAAATTTATATTTGAATACATGCCTTTGATCAAAAAGATGTTAGGAAAGTTCTTTACCTTTCCTTTGAATAGCAACGATTTGATTTTTTTTTTTACTTTTTTAATTATTTAATTTTATTTTAAAGATGTGGGATACAATTCAGGATTAGGTGTACAAGTGGCCATCACACAGGTAAAGATTGGGCCTCCCTTTGAGGCCCAGTTTGAGATCAGGTGCCCTTATTGATGTTGGATATTTGACTTTAGACTGCTTATACCTCCATACCTTAGTCAATGAAGTGAATTTAATTACAGTATGCTATTGTAGTATTTCCTAAACTTAGTGAACATCAGAATCACTAGAGACACTTGTTGAAAATACAGATGTGTGTGCCACTTCTACTGAGTCAAGGTTACTTTGATGGAGAAGGATTCACTTTGGATAGTGTTCTCAACGAGGTTCCTCAGATGATTCTGTGATTAACTGTTTCAGACAGTGGTTCTCAACGTGCGTTCCCTGGATCAGCTGTAGCAGCAGCACCTGGGAACTTAGAAATGCACAGTCTCAGGCCCTACCCCCACTTGCTGAAGTTGAGAGCAAGCCCTAAAGTGACTATGGTTGCACACTAACGTTTGAGAACCAGTGGTTTAGGATCTAGTATAGAAGTATAATTAAACGCATAGGGTGATTATCCAAGTTTGAGAAATGATACATTACTGCAAATAAAATGTATAGCTTGAACACACTGGTTCTCAACGTTGCCACCTCACTGGATCTTGCATCTTGAGGCCTAGCATCACATAGCGGACAAATTTATAACAGGATCTCTGGAAAATAACCCAGGGATCAGGTTTTTGTTTGTTTGTTTGTTTAATATCCCTTTCTAGATGTCTTATTTGGTTAGAACAACTCTAATACTTCATTCAAAATTTTTTGAAAAGATACAAATATGCTAATTTTTATTCTCTGGTTTCCTTAAGCCCTCCCCCCAGCCCCAGAAAAATAGAACATGAATATACATTCAGGAAGGTTTATGTTTTATTCTGAAAATTTTAAGGCAAGGCAAAGAAATGACAACTTTTTGGTAAAGACATTGTGTATGCATCACACCTGTATGATACACGTGTAAACATGTTTACAAATGTAGACTATCAAGCTTGAGTTTTTTGAAATGTATTTTAAGTCCTATAATCTTGAAACCATTAAGTCGTATTTTCGTGATTACAGAATGTATTTCATTTACACAAACACAGACTTTTGTCAATAGGATATAGGACTTTTATCTTCTCAGGGAGGTCAAGTGTTAAGTCAGAAACATCTTTCAAAGGAAATGTGATAAAAGTAATGTCAAATTCAAGCAAGTGATCTGTTCCAGAACAAAGTATCCTATTTTCTCTCTTCAAAGGTTTCTAACAAGTAGGTATTAAACTTCATCTTAATGTTTAACACACAAATTTATTTTTCAAACTGCTGCTTTGAAAGCAAAGCCTGTGAATTCTGTAATGTCATTGCATTTCTTTTATGATTCTACCCTGCAAATGCTAAAGCAGCAGTAACTCCCAGTAGGATTTTATCTGGGCAAGAGGCAAAACTAAATGCCTCAAGTGCTCCCACTGAGCACTAATCTCAAGGCTAATTTGTCAAATCTGCGTTTCATTTGTTTTCCTTGCTTTGTAGAAGTTTATTGATAAGCCAGTTTTGTCATCTTCCCGGGAATTAGATGGCGATCAATCTCGTTTGCATCCTGGACTCTAGTAATTAGTGACCCAGTGGGTATCCTACAGGAAGGGGAAATACTAGGACAAGTTCTATCGAGCAGTTCTCATTGTAAACAATTTGCTTTCTTGCTGGGTTGTGAAGGTTTATGTATTTTTTTCTTAAGGATTTGTTCTGCTTCAGGATATCATAAAAGTGATGTCAACCTTTTATATACTTCATTTCTGTTGATTGTGTTCAGGGCAGTGGATTCTAAAAGATATAAAACATCTGGGACTGGGAGATTCTTTTTATGAAGACGGTGTTGAAAGTAAAGAAGGAAACCCCTGACACCACGGCCCTCCCTTGCAAAATCAAAACCAAAGCTGTCTTTGAAGGTCAAGAAGCCTGTGCTGAAAGGTGCTTGATGTCTTGGAAGTTCCTTAGTCACTTGTTTCTCTGTGGCATGATCCCCTGGTATGGCACTCACAGTCCAATGCCCTTAGAAGAGCCCTCCATGGAGAACCAAGGTCGACCACTATGTCCTCACCGAGTTCTTCAAACACAGGGACAAGGATGAAAATGATCACGGGCAATACCCTACTCGTGCCTATTGAGAACATCAGGGCCAAGAAGCATCAGACCAAACAAGCTCTGAAGAAGTTCAGCCACATGATGTGGCCAAGGTCAAGGTGGAAAGAGGGTGCCAGAACCCTCTCTGATAGGCATGATTTGGATGCTGCCAACCATGCTGGCATCCATTAAGCTGAGCCTACTCTGCTGGCTATAAATGTATTAATTTTTTCCATCATCCAGATGGAGGAAAGGGAAATAAATTATTTGACAAGTCCAACAACTTGCATCCCAATTCTACCTAAGCTGCTTCTAACACAGTTTTTTTTCCTTCCCATTTTTATTTTAGATTCAGGGGGTACACATACGTATTCATTACATGAACATATTGTGTGGTGGTGGGGATTGGGTCTCAAGTGGCATATTTCCCAGACAGTGAACATTGTCACTTGCTTCTCTGTGGCATGATCCCCTGGTATGGCACTCACAGCCCAATGCCCCTGAAAGAGCCCTCTATGGAGAACCAAGGTCAACCACTACACCCTCACCAAGTTCTTCAAACACAGGGACAAGGATGGAAATGATCACAAGCAATACCCTAGTGAACACTCCCAGACAAAAACTACCTGTAGGTAGTTTCTGAACCCTATCTTCCTCTCCCCTTACTGGTGTCCCAGTGACTGTTATTTCCATCTTTGTGACCAGTTAGCTCCCACATATGAGTGAGAACATGCAGTGTTTGGTTTTCTGCTTCTGAATCCGTTCACTTAGGATGACGATCTACAACTCCATCCATATTGCTGCAAAAGATATGATTTTTGAGAGAGGACAAAGAAAATAACTGGCTAGGCAGACAGGTCAAGGTGCGGGTCATGGCAAAAACTTCCAAGGCAAGCCCCATGTACTGGGGAAAGAACACACATTTCCAGTTCCATGGACTTGCCCTTTCCTGCGCTTCTTAATTGGCCCTTTTCAACCTTCTCCCAATTGGTGCATTTCAAGCCCACACCACGGTGCCTCTTTCTGATTGGTGCTACTGCCAACCAATCAGCACATTCTTATGACTATATAAATCCCTGACTGCAGAGGCATTTTTGGCAACCTTCTTTCCAATTTCCTCCCACTGCAAGGGGCTTCCCTACCTTATAATAAATTCTGACTTATTCACTTTCCAGTGTCTGTGTTTTTCATTCTTCTGCATAAGACAAGAACCAGGAACTGCTGAACTAGAAGAACCACACACACTGGACTGGAAAAGATGAACCCCTCTCCTCCCAAGTTGAGAGAATTTCAACATTTCTTGGGGGTCTGACTTGCTGGCCCACCAAACTGATGGAACTGTAAACACTTCTTGAGACACACCGACCCCCAAGACTAAGAGCTGTAACACTTCTTGGGGTTCTGGGGCTGCTGGCATCCCTGGGGATCACCCATTCCTCCATCCAGACATCATTGTGTCCTTGGCCACCACGTGAATTTCAGACTTACAGTACAGTCTGGAGAACTGCAACATTCCTTAGGGGCCCGGGTCTCCAACTCTCCCAACAAAAAAAAATGGCATCAATTTCATTCTTCTGTTTTTTTTTTTGTTTTTTGTTTTTTTTTTCTAATGGCTGTGTAGTATTCCACACTCTTAATGGGAACCACCCAAGCTAGCATTCATTTAGAGCTCAGTACCGCAGTGTTTTCCAATTGCTGTTTACCCAGCCAAACGATCTTTTCTCCTTTGCTCCCTGCACCTCTCTCTCTCCCATGCCCTCACCACTCCTACACATTGGGATAATTAGAAAAGGAAGACCAGCTTGGGCTTCTGATCTACGCGACATCACAGCTCACTTGCTTACTGACTATGCACCCTTGGGAAAGTTACTTGTGCCATAAAATTGGAAGAGCATAATATATTTGCAGTAACTTTGAGGTAGAAATCATGAATATGAAATGCCTGGACACAGCACAGGGGCTCACTAAATGATTGCTGTTATTAGAAATATCAGCTTTAAAAAGACACCATTTTCAGGCACAGTGACTCACATCTGTAACCCCAGCTGGAGTCTGTCACCCAGGCTGGAGTGCAGTGGTGTGATTATAGCCCACTAAAACCCTGAACTCCTGGGCTCAAGCGATACTTCTGCTTCAGTCTCCTAGGTACCTGGGACTACAGGTGTGTGCCACGATGCCTGGCTAGTATTTTTGCATTTTGTAGAGACAGAGTCTTGCTATGTGGTACAGGTTGGTCTTGCACTCCAGAGCTCAAGCAACCCTCCCACCTCATCCTCCCAAATTGCTGGGATTACAGGTGTGGGCCACCACACCCGGCCAAAAGAATCATTTTAAACATTTAGATCCAGGGGTTATTTTTGAACCTTTGAAAGGTCCCAGGTTTCAAATATTCAGGGCTGTGTCAGCTAATGAATTCGGGGACTGATACATCTGCAGGGAGGGGCTGGTGGATTCCGCTCCGGGGGCGTCCAGGCTGCCTGTGGCCAGCGAGGGGACGGAGTCTATTCCCACAGAGCCCCTGAGAGGTGAGGGACTGAGAATAGATCAAAACTCATTTCATAAAACGACTCAGCTCAACCCCCTTTGTCCCCGCACGTGGATTATTTTAGTCACATAAGTGGATCCACTTCTAAATGAGGCAGCAATGCTGAAGACAGCTATTTTGGATCAGGTAAGAAGGGCTGTGTGATAGACAGCAAGGAGTCAGGCTCCGGGAAGGGGGGTGGCCCTGGAGTGCGGATCACGACAGCAGTGAGCCAGCTTTCTTATCATCCCACCCTGGTGGCGGCTGGCTTTCTGATGCCTGGATGCTAACTCGGGATTGTTTTGTGAAGCTGCACACCTGCGCTCGCCCCGGTGCCTCCCAGAAGCCCTTGCTTGGTTCTGCTGAATGCAGCCTCTCCCTTCCACCAGGTTGTGTGTCCCTGCTTACTTTCTCATTCCTCTCTTGCTAAGAGAAGGAAAAAAAGATAAAGAGGCGAGCTGCTGCAGACACAGTCGTGAAGCTCCTCTCGCTCGCTCTTGTCCATCCTCAGTGGATTCGGTGCGACAGATTCAGGACGCCACTGCCTGGGATGCAGAAAGACTTCTCAATACCAAGACTCAGCTGTCTCCTTTCTCAAGACTGTGCAAATTTGTAATTAGAAAATGTTTTGAGCACTTAGTGAATTCCATATTATTTTGTCAGTCGGAGAATTCTCTTTGTTTATTCTTCCCCACCCCCTTCTCTTTTTTATTGTAGAACTACTATGAGTCCCATGGGGGGGGCAAAAATATAAAAATACGAGAGGGATGAGCATGGTGGCTCACATCAGTAATCCCAGCACTTTGGGAGGCCAAGGCAGGAGGATCGCTTGAGCACAGGAGTTGAGGCTGCAAGTGAGCTATGATCATGATACCTCACTCCAGCCTAGGTGACAGAGTGAGACCCCGTCTCTAAAATAAATAAATGACTTAGAACATTTAAATTGAAAATGTTTTAAAGATAAAAAAAGATGGCATCTTCCCAGAAAAGGTATAATGGAAGAGACGAAAAATAAGCTGCTAATTAAATATGAAGAAAATGTGGTACATATACACGATGGAATATCACACAGTCATAAAGAAGGACAAAATCATGGACTTCACAGCAAATCAGATGGAACTGGAGACAATCATACTTAGTGATCTATCCCAGCAACAAGGAACCAAATACCACATATTCTCACTCATAAATGGGGCCTGAACATTAATCACAACAGCACAAGGACGGTATAGGCAATCGTGGGACACTGTCAGAAGAGGCAGGGACATGTAACAACACAAAGGGTACCTCGTCTTAAACCATGGGACACAAGGACCAGTTGGAGGTCCAAACTTCACCTGCACGTAGATCACTTATGTACCTAATCCTGACTTGTATCCCACATCTTTATAATGAAATAAAATAAATAATTCCAATAAAAATGGTGCATACACATGGTAAGTGTAAAGTTTCATAGGTAAGATCCTATGAGAGCAAAAACTGTATCTGACATTGGTGGAAGAGGTAAGGAAGGTTTTTATGGGAGACAGAATAATAACACCCCCCACACCAGATGTTCATGTCCTAATCTCCTAAAACCTGTGCATCTCTGAGGTTATACAGCAAAGGAGAATGGCAACTGTGGATGGAATTGAGGCTGGTTATCAGCCAACTTTAAGGGGATTATCCTGGATTATTCAGGTGGACCCAATATAACCATAGGAGTCCTTAAAGGTGGAAGGGCCGGCAGGAGAGGAGTCAGGGTGTTGGAATGTCAGAGGGAAGTGTCATTGCTGGCAAAGATGGAGGAGAGAGCCATTGGGTATGGAGTGCAGGAAGCTTCTAGACGCTGGAAAAGGGAAGAAAACAGATTCTCCCTTACATTTCCAGAAAAGAATACAGCCTTGCTAGCACTTTGATTTGAATGCGGTGAGATCATCATGTTAGACTTCTAACCCAGAGAACGGTAAGGGAATACATCTGAGTTGTTTGAAGCCACCAATTTCTGACAATTTGTTATGAGAGCAATAGGGAACTAATGCAACCTCCCTGAGGAGAGGATACCTGAGTTTTTGTTTTTGTTTTTGTAGAGATGAGGTCCCACTAAGTTGCCCAGGCTGGTCTCTAACTCCTAGCCTCAAGTGATCCTCCCATCTCGCCCTCCCACCAAAAAAAAAAAAAAACACTGGGATTATGGGCATGAGTCACCATGCCTGACTGTGAGATGGATTTTCATAGAAGATTTGAGCCAAGCAAGGCAGGCAGGAGACACAGTACCATCCAACATGAAGATAGTAACCATGAGTGTCCTGTCACTAGAGCCTAGAGACGAGGGCAATGAGTGGTAGGAATTAGGGCAGAACTGGTAGACACAGCTGCACTAAGAAAGGCCTGGTTTGGCGTCTAAGTTCTCACAGATCACCACGCCTTAGTGAGACTGGCCACTAGTCCAAAACATCCTGTGATCTGTCAAAATTTCGTGCCTTTGCTCACACTAATCCTCTACTTAGAATAACCTTCTACCTATTTCCACGAGTTCAAATCTTACCTTTGGCCTTAAAATGTGAATTTACATGTCCTCTGATGACCTCGACTAAAATGGCCACATCTTCCTGGGAACATGTGCTGTACTCTATGTGCCTCAGGGATGGTGTGTCTCCCTATCAGTTTGAATGAGAGTCCTTTGTGTGTCCACCTCTTATCATTCATTATTAGAGTCTTCATACCAGAACAGTATCTAACCATTATATCCTACGTCATGTCTCTCATGTTACCATGATATAGTGCATCCCAGAGCAGATCTATGATAAATAGGTCTTTGATCAAATGCATATGAACAAATGAAAGAATGACATCAAACACAGGAGATGCCTTCCAGCCTGGAGGAAAAGACCCTGTCACTGGTGTATTAATCAAAACAGAAAGGTGGCTAAATCATAACAAAGAATAGATGCTCACATCTTAAACATTTAATTTCACACTTGAAGTTCACCAAACTTTTGAGTACAGGGTCTTCTGGTTAGTATTTTGCCTTGTCTCTTTGCATGTCACCCCCTATAAAACATCTGTATTAGATTGCCAGAGCTGCTGTAACAAAGGACAACGTGCTACATGGTTTAGACAACAAAAATTTATTAGTAATTTTTTTTCACAGTTCAGGAGACTGGACTGTGAAGATCAAGGTATGGGCAGGTTTAATCTTTTCTCTATGCCCTTTCTCCTTGGCTTACAGACGCCATCTTCTTGCTACCTCTTCTCATGGTCTTTCCTCTGTACACAGTCTCCTCATTCCTGGTGTTTTTTTCCCTGATAAGGACACCAACCATATTGGATTAGGTCTTAGCCTGAAAACCTCATTTTAACTTAGTTATCTATGTAAAGACCCTATCTTCAAATCTGGTTACATTCTGAGGTACAGGGGATTGAGACTTCACGTAAGAATGATTGAGGGACACAATTCAGTCCACAACAACACCATCTATAATCTTTAGTTTTATTTGCTCCAAAATGGATCAAGAGCTACAATTTGAGTGGAGATTCTTTCTTAATGTTTACCTTTTCCTTTGGTCATTTAAGAGTTTTCTCTCCCACATCTAATTCAACAGCAATTTTCCACTACTTTTCTATGGCAATGTCCCGTCACTTCAATTTTACCAAAATAACAACTTGCTTCTCACATTCAGCCATTGTTAGTTTACCTTATAATTAATTAAATCATGTAATTACTATAGCAAGTGAAACTGGCATCAGCAGATCTGGGAACAAATATAACTGAGTCTTGGTAAGCTTACAACTCAATTTCTTGGAAGTCTAAGAATGCAGAATGGGTCAGGTAGGGAATGACCAAGCAACTGTTGACATACACACATGATGGGTGTAAGTCGTGTGTTTCATAGCACACATGGAGAACAAGCCAGCAGGCACATTTAGAGGAACTTTGGAGTAATAGACTCTGAGAAATGGGCCATTGTATGGGGCTTATACCCCCAGCTCCTCTTTTAGTAGAATTTCTATGTTGGGTTCGTAAGGTTCTTTGGAATTCTACATTTTAATGATTCAGTGAAAATCCCTGACAGTGGTCATCTAACATCTGCTGGATTCTTTCTGATGCTAGCACTTATATCCTCACAGGACAAGCCTGTTCCTTCTCCAATTTTTTTTTATTGATGAAAAGCGCCTTCTTTCTTTGAGACACACTCTGTCTCCCAGCAATTTCTGTCTATTTTAGCCCTAATTCTCCTAAGATCACTGGCATCTTAGGAGAATTATATGTCTCCTAAATACACAGCCCAAGTTTTATCACTCAAACATTTAGAGTCGTCCTTAATCTTACGTAATATCATCATTCCTCATATGACAGGATCTCCACGTTATCATCCATCCCAATTGCCTCACTCTGGACACACTGTATTTTGCCAATGTTCTCTTCAAACTGTAGCCTCCAGAATTGTCGTTCTGCAGATCTGGGTTGACCCATCCAAAACAAACTGAAACCATTTCCTTCCTTATTCTTCACACTTCTACTAAAATAACTAAAAATCACCTTATCTGCTCTCAAGTAAAACACTCATATCTTTCTTCCATCAACAAGTACAGGAACGAGCTGGTTCCAGATTCAGACTGTATCATACTCAAAGAAAAACCTCACTTGAACAGCATTTGCTTTTTCAAGAGTCTCGCATACTAGTGTCGTGGGTGTCAAGTCCCCATGTGTCTATAGAAGAATTGCCCATAGAGGAAGGACACAGGACCAGCCTGCACTTACCAGCCATGTGATCCTTACCACAATTCTCAAATTATAGCCATTCACTTACAACTCTGGTGACACTGCTGTATCTTAGCACCACAATTCCATTATTTAATTAAATCAACTCATTTTCAAAAGCTTAAGTAAATGCATTTAGATGAGAATTTTTATTCCAGCAAAGATTCCGGACAACTGGTCTACCACACCTCAATTCTCACACAACACAAACTGAATTACTGACCTTGACCCCAAAATCTGCCTTGAGGTCACATTCCCATGTTAACTCCACCTTCTGTGGGATTAGATAAAAACCAAAAGACAACAAAATAAACCTACTTGGGAGTCATTTTTAACTGTTCCCTTTCTAATCCAATTGTTGGTGCTCTGTAAAATACAGCCAGAATCTGGTATTTCCTCCAACTTTTCCAGCCTCACCATAGGCTAAGCCATCATCCTCCCTTGCCAGGATGACTGCAATACCCATCCCATTTGGAATGTGGCACCCTCAAGCCTGAGAGGGCTTGCAAGTAATGTTCTTACTTTTTCCCAAAGAAGTCACCTGGAGGTACAGCAGGGAAAGACATTGGTTTATTAAAACTTATAGGAGCCACCAATGGCAGCCGGTCAGTGGGGAAAGAATTCCCACTTCAGGACACTACAGCAAGCAGTTTTATGATCAATAAGTTAATTATTCAAATTGCTGTGTGGTGTTGACAATTACATTGATTATGGGTGTTCCCTACATTGTTCTCAGCTTTGCTTGATCACTGGCATCCCATGACCTATTACTGGGAACACACATTTTCTTCAGAGATCTGCTTTGGCTAGTAGCTGTTCCCTTAGGGAGGGGACAGAAAGAAGCCAGGTATGGGGGAAGCAGTCTATGTCCGGACAGTTACCTCACCACCTTGGTGTTCCTGTTTTATTTTTTTATTTTTGTTTTTTTTTGGAGTTGGAGTCTCACTCTGTCGCCCAGGCTGGAGGGCAGTGACACACTCCCGGCCACCGCAGCCTCAACCTGCTGGGCTCCGGCGAGCCTTCCACCTCAGCCTTCTGAGTGGCTGGAACCACAGGCGCGCGCTACCACGCCCGGCTAATCTTTTGATTTATTGTAGAGATGAGGTCCTCACCAAGTTGCCCAGGCAGGTCTTGAACCCGCGGGCTCAGGCAATCCACTCACCTCGGCCTCCCAAAGGTGTGGGATTACAGGCTGAGCCTCCGAGCCCAACTGGGCGTTCCTGTTTTAAACCTTGAATTTAGACTCTGCAGCCAGACTGATTCTTTTAAAACATTAAGTTGGTTCATGTCTCCCTCCTGAAACATGCCCAATGGCTGACATACCACTTGGAATAAAGACCAAGCCTTTAGTGTCTCCCAGCTAAGAGACCCAACCCCCCCATCTGAGCTTTCCCTGACCTCATCTTCTAACACTCTCCCTCCATAGCTCACACCACACTGGCTCCCCTGCTATTCCTCAAACAGTCAAGCACAGGCTCAGAGGAAAAATTCGGCGCTGGCTATGCCTCCTGCTAGTACGACCTTCCTGAGAAGGCTGCGTGGCTAGCCCACCTGCCTCCTTAAAATCAACCCTCAAGTGTCATTTTCTCAGTGACTTACCTGACCTCTCTAAATTGTGACACTCACTGTTCACAATTTCCTTCACCCCGCCTCCTTCCTTTCCTTTTCTTCTTTTTTTCCCTGGGACTCATGACACACTCTACAATTTGTCTTCTGTGTCAGGTATTTATTTTCTGTCTCTATCTCTGCTTTGCTCATGGATGCATTCTGAGCTTCTAGAACCATGCCGGGGACATGACCTGCCGGGTGGTTTTCTCGAACTTCTTTGAGCAAAGTGGTTGGAGAAGGGCCATATTGTGCTGCTTTCCATATCAGCTGGAATGCTGCGTGTGCTCACCGACCCCACCTCCATACGGAAGGGACCATGCCAAGTCTCTTTTTTTTTTTTTTTTTTTTGAGTTGGAGTCTCACTCTATCACCTGGACAGGAGTGCAGTGGCCGCTCCCGGCCACCGCAGCCTCGACCTGCTGGGCTCTGGCGATCTTTCCGCCTCAGCCTTCCAAGTAACTGGAACTACGGGCGCGCGCTACCACACCCGGCTAATTTTTGATTTATTGTAGAGATGAGGTCTCACCAAGTAGCCCAGGCAGGTCTCGAACCTGCGGGCTCAGGCAATCCACTCACCTCGGCCTCCCAAAGTGCTGTGATTACAGGCTGAGCCACCGAGCCCGGCCGCCAAGTCTCTTCTTAAACACAGCCCTCGGGTCGCACCTGAGCTCACTTGACTTCCCCTACCCACTTCAGCCTAAAGATACTTCTTTGGAATAAGGTGCTAGGATACGGTACAATTTTGTGATATGAGATATCTCATTTTTATTGTACAGTCGGCTGAAAATAAATTGTGTTTAGGGCTCCCTGTTTATCTGACAGATATATGGCCAGTGGGTTGCTGGTGCTCGGAGCCAGTAACATAAAGAATAATTCCACAGATGTGAGGATATAATTTTTGATTCCACTGTTTCTCAAACATCTTTAGTTTCACACCCTTCCTACTGCAACACCTTAACTTTCTTATATATTATTCCTCAACACAGTAACCCTCTTTAAAGGAGGAATTAACTGGAATTAAATTTTTCCCTTTCCTTAGAATATTCTTCTAAAACCAACAGGAGGATTTAGCTGGAGACCATCCGTGGAGAATCATGACACAAATATATGAAATAAAGCCTAAACATGTTTATGTGAGTTCCTTCCTGAACCTACAATAGCTCTATAAAACATAAAGTAGGATCATCCGAATGAAGAAGCAACAATAACAAAAAAACACAGTTAAATAGCAGAGCCCACCTCAAATGTGTCAGAATCATGGGTGGAGGGAAAGGATTTACTGACTTCCACATGTTATTACCTCCATTGCTATCTTGAGTTGGGTATTTACAGTAACTTACAGCTGCAAATTCTTGACTGTACAACCATATGTTTTATTATTCAACCAGATGTAGGCCATAAAACCGTTTTATCTATTCTGTGGTTTGCTTGGTACTAATAAAATAAACTTCAAATACCTAACTTAGTGGCTGTTCTGATGTTGTAGCACTTCAGCAAAGTGTGTTTCTGCTGCCTGGTACACGGAAAATGCTCTAAAATCAAAGTGTATTTGGGAAGATAAATTCCTGTGCCCAAAGATTTCCTAGAGACCCCAACCATCAGAATGAATTGTGCTGTGCGATGACTTGTTTTTCTATTGATTTCTAGGCTGATGGACTATGACCTCCGTTGATAGTTCATTTTGGCTTCCTCCAGACTGAAAAGGAAATAGCCCTGAGTCTGTTCTCTGCCTTGGAGCCTACATTATTGATATTCTTTAATCATGATGTCAGAACATAAAGCTTCTGTTATGTTGCAATTATGATGGGTCCTTAGTAGAATGTAGTTAGTGAAACAAAAATAGGCAAGGCAGCCCACCACAGGGCTGTCCTGCTGTTCTCTGTTACGTTGAGTACAATACACAGAACTTGGAGAAAGCGCCTCATTCATGCTGATTTTTTGGCAACAGTTGCACAAAAGAAATCTTTCTGAAGTTCTCAAAAGTGAAAATATCATAATTAGCATTTTAACCCAATAGGAGCTATGCGGAAGCATTGAGTCAATTTTCATATAGCAATGTTGTTGTTTTTTTTTTTTTTGAGTTGGAGTCTCACTCTGTCGCCCAGACTGGAGTGCAGTGGCCGCTCCCAGCCACTGCAGCCTCCACCTGCTGCGCTCCGGCCATCCTTCCGCCTCAGCCTTCCGAGTAGCTACCACGCCCAGCTAATTTTTTATTTATTGTAGAGATGAGGTCTCACCAAGTTGCCCAGGAGGGTCTCGAACCCACGGACTCAGGCAGTCCACTCACCTCAGCCTCCCAAAGGCGCGAGATTACGGGTTGAGCCACACAATGTATTATTTTTAACTCACCTTTCTCTGGATACTTTTTATGAATTTCATACCATTTAAAAGAAATAAATTAGTGAAACAAGATAATGAATATCCTACAGGAAAAAAATAGCAAAATTTTGCCATATTTCTAAAATCTTTTGAGTTTTTTTGCACTAGACTTTATCGAAATGCCCAGACTATGGGAAGTGGCCCTGTCAGCCTATAACCATTGAACATACGCAATTAAACATTCATAAGAACAAAACCCTTTATGTCTTAAAAAAAAAACAAAACTGCTCATTAAAGGAAAACAAAAATGTCCAGTGATTATGCATGCTTACCAAAATAGATATTAACTTTTCTGAGAGCCAAACTACACTCATTCAAGGTCAGAGTGGGTATAGGCAACTCACCAACAGTAAGTTTCTGTTGGTTATTTCCTGGGATAGCAATTCTCTACTGTATGCAGAATACATCCTTTTTCCACCCACTTCCTAGTACTGAATGAGACCATGTGATGCTCTCCGGGCCACTGTGTTTAAGTGGAAGGGATAGTCACTTTTGAGCTGTGCACTGGTGAGAGTCCCTGCAGAGTTTTTTCTCTCCGGTACAAATGCCAGCTACATTCAAGGTGGTGGCTACTCCAGCTACCCAGGTAACGAAGGAACATGTTACAACCCAGGACAGACATGGGCCTTTGTTGTTTTAAGCTACTAACACTTTGGAGTTGGTCCTTATTACGGCTTCATCTAGCTTATTCCAACAGACTGAAAAAATAGGCTAAGCACAGTAGCTCATGCCTGTAATCTTAACAGTTTGGGAGGCCAAGGTAGGAGGATCACTTGAGGACAGGAGTTTGAGACCAGCCTGGGCCACATCATGATATCTTGTATCTATAATAATAATAATAATAATAATTTTTTTGTCATTGTTAATTCTTCATTTTACCTTCTAAGTATAGTCGCCTACAATAAAAGCAGTGTAAAATTTTCAGGAGGTTCCATATCTCTGGGTTGACATGCAGCAATGAATGGACAGAAAGCAGAAAAGAGCAGAGGCCAGGAAGGTAGGCTTTTTCCCAAATTGGGAAACCAGCAATGCCTTGAAGTTCACATGGGATGAGGGCTGGGGCTAAGAATTACCTGTCCCCATATTCCTTCTGTTTTACAAGAGCAATCTGGTTAAAATGAACTTCAGAGGTTGCTTTGAAGAGGGAGAACTGGGAAGGCGAGACAAAATATACAACCAAAATCAAGAACGTAGGCAAAGGGACCTGGCATTTATATACTCTTTAGGTGTATATGAATTTCAGAACTTTGATTTGCAAGTCAGTAACAGCTGTGACTTCACATCTTCCCCCACCTACTGCCTGCTGGCCAGGGACACCGATCACGGGACAGCCGGGTTATGGCCGTTTGCTTTCCCCTAGGGGACGACAGGAGGAGCAGGTGTGGCTGAAGATGAAAAGGTACAAGGTCCCTTTGCTTTTTGTCACCTCCTGCCCTCACAGCTGTGCATACCCGGCTCTTTGCCGGCTCTGTTATGACCACAAGAACGCTCACGTTTCACTTACTCAAAACAACGTGCGCGTCGTAAGAAAAGTGAACCTGATCTCTTGAATTTCCAGAGAACGCTAGCTTGCAGACGTGATCTTTCATTTTTAGAATACAAATGCAACCTAGAATCCTTCTTCATACTCTCACTCTGTTTTCTCTCCTTGCCCCGTTTCTCTCTTCGCCCATGGCAGTGTGGGGGGGAAAAAAAAGAATGTTGTTTTTTTTTTTCTTCTCAAAATGACAATATTGAGAACATCTGGTTTGTAGCCTTCTTAACAAAGTTTGTTCCGCGGCGCCATTAAGTTTAAACATCTGTCATTAAATCAAGCGATTGACAAAATGCTCTATGTTGAATTGCAACTCTGGGTGCTACATCATTAAGTATCTTTTTTTGGAAACAAATTGAAAAAGAGTTAATTGTCTCTTCTTGAAGAGAGTGGGTCCTAATCACCAAAGGTGTCTGTTTTCTTTTCCAAATGAGAAGATGTATTCAATTTATCCTAGTAATTTTCCATTTTCTGTCCCACTGGCTACTATATTTAATTACTCTAAATCACTCTCCACATCAAGACAATGATGTGCTTCTGAGAGCCATTATAGAGATATTGTTTTGTAAATGTGTTTGTCTATTTAAAAAGCACTGAAAGTTTTCAGTAGTTTTTTCCCCCCCGATGATTTTCTAGCCAGGCATGGATCAATATGTCACTGGTTAAAATAGAGTGCAGGATCATTTATAGAAGGGACAGGTGCTCATTTTTCTCTGTTTTCTCTTTCTCCAGGGGAGAAATAATCAAACTTAACATGCAATGTTAAGCTATTTAAGTTGAGAGTGATAAAAGACGAATATCATCAAGACCCCAGGACCTTTTAAAGTCAGAATGAGAACTCAGGTTGGATGAATAAAGGCGATGGCAGGTTACCCTTATATACACCCAGCTGAATATCTTGCCCGTCAGAACAGGTAATATGTGATCAATTAACTAGAAGCTCTCGCGATGGCCTGATACCATTCACAGGGCTTTTTGCAGTAAAGTCTTTCCCAAGCAATGGAATAAAACAGTAACTCCAAACAGGAAAACTCCAGTCTGCTTTTTATTCCCTAAGTTCAAGACTCTTCTAGCTATAATTTATACAAAGTATTAGATAATGTGAGACTATTTATTATGTTTGAAGAAACATAGGTTTTAGTGCAAAAATTGTTTTTTGGTAGAAATGGGGTCTCACTATGTTGCCCAGACTAGTCTTGAACTCCTGGACTCAAGCAATCCCCTGCCTGGGCCTCCCAAAGTGCTGGGATTACAGGCCTGAGCCCCTACACCCACCAGTTCCAACGTTTCTTTAAAAAAATTTGTTTCTCAAGAAACCTAATATAAATACTGTTTCTACTATACCTAATTCTTATTAATTTGGGTAGGATACCTTTTTTGTTTTGAATGGTCATTAAATTATTCAGAATGCCAAATCCCAAAGCATGAAGAAAGAGGATAAAAATTAAGTAAAAACAGAGGTTTTGTGATGAGAACTCTCCATGGGTTTAAGTCAGGGTTTCACCTCTTAACTAACTGAAGAACGTGGGCCAAGCTATTTAAATTTGAAGTCTATTTCCTCAACTCCCCAATGTTGATGATAAAACCTACCTCACACAGCTGCTGTGGAAATTAAAGCACAGAATGCAGCAAAACAGCCTGGCAGGCAAGCGAAATACAAAGTCACCAATCCTAGCCAACTATTTCTGGATATCTGAATCATTTCTGAATATCACAACTTGTAAATCTTTGTTTCTCGTCCATGTATATGTGATCTCGGCCCCCAGGTTTCTTTCTCTGGGTGGGTTTCTTTGAAATTTGACTTAAAATGATATATATTTTTCCATTCTTATAGGATCCAAGAGTCTCACTTTTGTTCTTGGCTGGTGGGGTTTTAATGGAACAAGGCATCAAGGCACCTCCCCAATTAAAGTCGAACACCAGGCACATGAAAGACGTCCTCTTTTCAAAGCTTAGAGCCAGCCTGAACCCATTATGCATCTGAATGGTATTACACTTCAAAATGGTCTGTTTAGCCCACTCAGAATTAGCATTAAAATAAAACGTGGTTAGGTAGACACGTTTTAAACCAAGAGGGTGCTTTACAGAGGCGGTTTTGGGGCACTCCCTTCCTTCTCATGTCCAGGAGGGGTGGGTCTTAGGCCACAAGAGCCCACGCTTCCCTTGCAAACTAACCATCCTCATCCTCGTCTCAAATCTTACATCCAGTCAACTCTCCAATTACTGTCTCTCCTGCATTCTCAAATCCATAAACATGAGTTGAAGGTAAACCTCATCCCCATGATGGGACACTGTGATAGCTTGCATCCTGCTCGTAAAAACATTTTAGCTGTAATCACAAATGGGCAGAATGTTGCCTAAATATCAATATGGCCGAGTAGTACAAAGGTTTCTGGGATGATCTTCACAAAAAAGAAGTTTATTACAAAAACGTGTCAGGATGGCTTTATCATTTATAATAAGCAAGCAGCACGATTTTTATAAAAATTCAAACATCACAGCCGTCTATGTGATTATAAATACATAATTTGTGGTATTTGTGGGCTCTACCCTGTCCTGTTTATGTCTAATTGGGGTAAATGTCAGTAGATTAACAGAGAAAACTCTGAGACAGAACTAGCATATGGATTTTAAATTAAACAAGTCTCACTATTTATTGTATGCTTCTCTGTGCTATGGAGAAGGTAAACATGATAAAAAGTAAAATCTTCTTGACACTCAAAATTTTCATTGAATCCAGCCCTTTTGACATTTGAATTCCAATTATTTTGGACAAAAACATACCACTTCCTGACACTGCAGGGGAAAAAAATGTTTTCAAAACCTGCCTGTACCAAAGAATGCTTTTCCAGGCAAATAAAAGATGATAATGATGAGTAAAAATTAAGCCAGTCACTACAGATTAACTTCCTCCTGGGATTTAGCTGCACTTGGATGTGAAAAAGTCCAGGAACAGTCCTGGCAGGTGTGGTGGGTGTTTGGCCCCACCCACATTGCTTCTAGGGTTGGCATTCTCTAACATAAGCAACACAAGGCCAGGCGCAGTGGCTCATGTCAGCACTTCAGGAGGTCGAGGTAGGAGGATTGCTTGAACCCAGCAGTTTGAGACCTGCCTGGGCAACATAGCAAGACCATGTCTCTACAAAAAATTAGCTGGACATAGTGGCATGTGACTGTAGTCCCAGCTACTTAGGAGGTTTGGGCAGGAGGATTGCCTAAGCCCAGGAGGTGGAGGTTGTGGTGAGTAGTGATTGTGCCACTGCACTCCAACCTGGGTAACAGAGTGAAACCCTGACTCAAAAAATTAAATGTAAAAAGAGAAGGAAAAAAAAAAAACATCTAAAGAGAGCTGAGTGTGTTTTCCTTTGGTTGAGAGTAGAAAGACAAAAGAAAGGGATTTTGTTTCCCCTACCTTCAAGATACTCATGAATATTTGAGTTGGGCTTAATTTTTTTAGAATCTCATCTACTTTAATGATGAAAGCTGCAAAGCCTTTCCCCTTTGCTCTTTAGATTTTATAGAAGCTTGTTGGAAAATATATTTTCCAAGGTGCATTAGAAATAAGTGTGAAGTCATACCAAATTACACTACAGTTAGCATCTGGGGCTACCCTTTGCTTTCATAAGTCATATAACTTTACTGACAATTCTGAAGGTAAACATGCCAAGATAAACAAATAAAAGCAGATACTGGCAGATTCTGTTTAATTTAATAGATGTGCAAACATTGGGAAGTCACAAAACAGCAAATAAAATTTATTGTAGATATTGCCCCAAGAATAAGTAAAATGTTATCAATCCTATTTTCTTTCTTGCTGTAATTTTTCTCCAAATTTCTTCAAAGTAGTCAGTGGAAGATGATTGTCCTGGGAGTGTATATAATAGCGGATTTAAAAGCAGAATTAAATGTAATGATAAAATTATATTTACAATAAAATTACAAATGTGTATAAGAAAACTTGCCCACAAAAAGATTATAAAAGAATGACAATAGAGTAAAATATTAATAGTGCTTATCTTCGGGTGGTGAGTCTATGGGCAATTTTGGGTTTTTGTTGCTATTGTTGTTTTTGACTCTATGTACTTTGTGTTTTCAGTATTTAGTCATCATTGAATATCTATGTATACATAACATATACATATTTGCACATTAATCGTTCAAGGTAAGTGACATAAAGCTTTTCACTATCTATGCATTATAGAACATGATTAAGATGAGGTCATCTTACAGACCCCTTTAAGAACTCTATTCTGATACTATTGCAGGAAGATTATAGTAATACAGTTGGAAGACTATTTACTCTGTGCAGCTGTTTTTCTTTTTTTCTTTTTTCTTTTTTTTTTTTTGAGTTGGAGTCTCACTCTGTCACCCAGACTGGAGCACAGTGGCCGCTCTCGGCCACCGCAGCCTCGACCTGCTGGGCTCAGGCGATCCTTTCACCTCAGCCTTCCAAGTAGCTGGAACCACAGGCATGTGCTAACATGCCCCGCTGATTTTTTGATTTATTGTAGAGATGAGGTCTCGCCAAGATGCCCAGGCGGGTCTCGAACCCACAGGCTCAGGCAATCCACTCACCTCGCCCTCCCAAAGAGCTGGGATTACAGGCTGAACCACCCAGCCTGGCGCTATTTTTCAATAAGACGTTCTCTGGCAGAGACTTGGTTCTGCCGTTTTGACGTGTCTCCACTGTCCTGATGTCTTAGCGGGACCCCAACGTGTCGAAAATAAGCTCTCCTTGTGTCCCATGTGGGGAATCACACATTACATATGCACCCTCTCACTTGACTCCTATAGGTAAATCCACCACGCTGGCGCCCTTACATGTTCTGGAATAACACCTAGCCCCACCTTCTCCCTCACTTCCAGCAGGGAGAGTCACCAACACAAACTCCCTGCTGAGCTCTGCTTTCCGTCTCTGTTGCCACAGCCTCACCTCCAGATGGACGACCTGTCTGCCTGAGGACTCCAGGGGCCTCCTCAGCCTTCTTCCTGGCCTACTTCTCCTCCTCCAGATGACCCTCCCTGACATCCAACACAAACAACTCTTCTGCTGTTTGCCCTCAGAGTCCCCTGGGGCTGACCACTGCAGTCAACTGTCATTCCAATCCCAGCTTTGTTCATTAGGAGATGGCTGCCCAGTGTCTTCCAGAACAAACCTGTGCCTCCCTCCTGCTGCCTACACGTTTCTCTGTCTTTTCCAGTCTCCAGGAACACGCTTCCCTCCCGTCATTGCCTTCTGAAACCTGTACCCAAGCTCGGCCCCGACGGTGCCCTCCTGCGTGACAGTCACACTCCAGTGCGAGCCTCTCCTCCCTTGAATGAAGGTATCCGTTTTTCTCTGGACATCCGCCATGGGAGCAAGTTACTGGTAACTTTTTAGCAAGCCTCCTTGTATGAAAACTCCAGAAACTACCTCCACTTTGCATCTCTGCTTTGCACGATGTGGTTCTTGTGCCCGCCTTGGTTGAACTTTAAATACGGATTGCTGAGCTAAAGAAGAGCTTGCAAATTAGTCACCTGGAGATCTCACTTAACAAGGTGATATTTATAAGGCTCTCAGAACAGTGCCTGCACCTTGTAAGCACAGTGTAAGCGTTAGCTCTTCATCCTATTAGCTGTTAGTCAGGACTCAGGTAGAGGGAAAGACAAGGACATATACTAATCCTTGTTGAGGGAGTGAAAACTAAGTGGAACAAACACATTTTCTAAAATTCAGAGCCCACCGCCCAAATCACAGTGTGGGACTCCAGTAAAAAACTGTCCAGGCCGGGCGCAGTGGCTTGTGCCTGTATTCTCAGCAATTTTGGAGGCTAAGACAAGAGGATTTGGGGCTCAGGAGTTTGAGAGCTGCCTGGGCAACCTAATGAGACCCTGTTTTGAAAAAGTAAAAATAAAATAAAAACTAGATTAAAATGTTAAAAGAAGAAAAGTCCTGCCCGATTAAAATCGAAGATCCCTAAAGCCTCAAGGCTAACAAAGGCCAGCCTACAGACACCTAAGGAGAGGGGAATTGGAGAAAAAAAATTCCCTTGAGGGGACATTCCTAACCCTATCTGACCTCCAGACTTATTCCTGGGGTGTGGGAGTCACTCAGGACAGTATACTTGATCCAAGTGACTGCTGAGGCCAGTGGCAATGGGGAGATTGGCCTTTTTACTTCTTCCGGGTGAAAAGTAGGGTGGGGGAAAAGTAGGGTGGGGGAGGGGGGAGTTATGCCAACCCTGTGTGGACCCTTCCCCTGCTGCCCTCCTCACCTTCACCTTTCTCTTGCATTTTTGTAAGAGTGTGTAGCAGGCACCTAAGAGGAGGCCTCGCCTGTAGCCCACCTGCACCAGTTCTGAAGACTGTCTGGAAAACAGGGGCTGGCGCTCCCCCCTTCTCAGCTGAGTGCAAAAGAACAGAAGAGCGGAATGAGCCCAGGTCCTCCACAAAGCCCCTGAGAAAGAGTCTCCTTGAGAAAACGAACCATCAAATTTCCAGAGGTAACACCAGAAGTCATCACCGCAATTAACAAGAAAGGTGAATTTCTATTTCAGGAAAAGTGTTTACAGACGAATGCAATCAACTCTTTTTTTGAATAAGGCAAATGCCAAAAGCAGAGAGTAGGCCGGGCATGGTGGCTCACACCTATAATTGGGAGGCTGACGTGAGAGGATTGCCTGAGCCCAAGGGCTCGAGACCAGCCTGGGCAACTTGGCGAGACTTCATCTCTACAATAAATCAAAAAAAATTAGCCGGGCATGGTGGCATGTGCCAGTAGTTCCAGCTACTTGGAAGACTGAGGCAGAAGGATTGCCTGAGCCCAGAAGGTGGAGGCTGTGGTGGCTGGGAACGTGCCACTGCCCTCCAGCCTGGGTGACAAAGTGAGACTCTAACTCAAAAAAAAAAAAAAAAAAAAAACAGAGCGTAATTCCTCCCTTATGTTCAAGTTAGCCTCTCTTTTTATTTTTTATTTTTTACATAAAGTAATCAGTTTCATGGTACCTTGCTTGAATCAGAAGTTGAAAAATATATGTAATAATGAGCCTTATTAGAATCGTAATAGTTTTGTGTCTGATATTTTTGCGGGAGAAATGGAATCATCCTATGAAAAGCCTCATCTCCTCCAGTTATGTTTTAACTTTCATTGCTTCAGAAATAATAAAAACCTTAGCAAGGGCAGCTATTGAAAATTCTTGGCTCTGAGACACACGGATTTTCACACAAACTGAAGAGATAATATCCCAGGACACCAGCTATTTATCCTCCATCATTGTATACTCCAAATATTGACAATGTCCCAGGCCCAGGCAATTTGCTGCACACATATCGTCTCATTTAGTCAGTACAGCAATCCTAAGAAGTAGAATGTTTGTGGTAGAATAAGTTCACACACTCAGAATTCAAAGTAAGCTTAGCATTTAAAAAGAAAGAAAGAAAGATAGAAAGGAAGGAAGCACTCACCTGTCAGGTTCCTGAGAATGTTACCTCGTCAAAATTTCAGACTTCTTTTTCTCATGAGGTTGAACAGATATTCCCTCCAGGAAAACACTGTCTCTGCTCAGAAAGATTTGTCCCATGACTCATGGGAGAAGAGACCTCAGTAAGGGAAGGAAGAATTGCCTTGTATTAATAAGTTACCAAAGTTCAAGAAGGCTCTTTGAAAGGGATGCTGACAACACACACTTTAAAATAATCTCAATATTTGTCCAGTAAAACATTTCATATTTATAAAGTGATCAATTGTTTATTTAGGGTAGTGAAATACCAAGGATCCCGTGGTGCATTGAGATTTTACCCTTCTTTGTCTAACAATAGACAGATAACCTTGTATTACTATGGACGGCTCATTCTTTACCAAAATGTCTCTTTTTTTGTGATAAGGCTCAGAGGGTAAACCAGCCAAGGTCACTGCTTGCATGGAAGTTCTTTTTTTTTTAAAGATGTGAGTACAATTCAGAGTTAGGAATACAAATGTTCATTGTGCAAATATCCTTGTCGATGAGGTGTAACCTCTCCCCTTGCAGTATTCCTCTACTGCCAATCCTTTTCTTGTAGTATTAAGAGAATTGTTCAAGGTCTGCTTATGAGTGAGAACATATGGTACTCAGTTCTTTGTTTCTATGATAGATCAATGAGTATTAAAGACTCTAAGTCCATCCAAGCTGCTGCAAAGTTCATAATTTTGTCCTTATTTATGGCTGCATAATATTCCATCATGTATATGCACCACATTTTTTATCCAGTCCTCTCTCAATGGGCACATGATTGGTTCCATGTTTTTGCTATTGTGAATAATGCTGTAATAAACATGTGTGTGCAAGTATCTTTTTCACAGAGTGATCTGAGTTCCTCCAGTTATATTATGTAACATCAACAACAACAATAACAAAAACAGATGCTGGAGAGGATGTGGGGAAAAGGAAACACTTCTACACTGTCGGTGAGAGTGTAAACTAGTACAACCTCTGTGGAAAACAGTTGGTGATTCCTAAAAGATCTAAAAATTGACCTCCCATACTACCCTGCACGGAAGTTCTTAGATTGAAAATCAGTCACATCAGAAGGTCTCAAGTGTCTGCATTTTTCTATTCTGTTCCTCAATTCGTTTGGCAGCAAAGGGCCAGGTTAGCATTTCCCTGGGAGGAATTCTGTAAGGGGTAAATGAGATAATAATAGCAATATTAGATTGGCATAGTTTGTGGGCTGAATTTTGCTCCCCTCCCAAATTCATATGTTGGAGTCCTAACCCTCTTTTCTTCAGAGCATAACCCTCAGTACCTCAGAAGAAATGATCATGCCGACATCTTGATCTTGGACGTCCAGTCTCCAGAACTTCAAGAAATAAATTTCTGTTGTTCGAGGCACCCATTCTGTAGTGCTTTCTGATGGAAGCCCTAGTGGACTAATGCAGCATATGTTAGGTGTTTGGAAATGTAAATTTCCTTCATGTTGGCGATATGGGAGGCTGGCTGCTTTGAAAGCAAATGAGATTTCACCAGATCCAAGACACCACACAGAACTTCCTGAATGTTTTGTGTACCTGTTTTTGCTGCAAGGGTTGTGTCAGATTCTTTTCATTTTTTTCTAAATTAAAAAAAAAGAAGTTTAGGTATGAGGTCTTGCTAGTCTCGAACTACTGGCCCCAAATGATCCTCCCGTCTTAGCCTCCCAAAGTGCTGGGGTTTTGGGCATGAGCCACTGTGCCCAGTTTTATTTGTTTGTATGTTTTAGTTCTTTTTGGAGACAGAGTCTTGCTCTGTCACCCAAGCTGGAGTTCAGTGGTACAATTATAGCTCATTGCCACCTCAAAATCCTGGGCTCAAGCAATCCTCCCACCTCAGCCTCCCAAGTAGCTGGGACTATAGGCACATGCCACCACAGACAGCTTTGTGTCTTACTTCTTATTTTATCTCTCCTCCCCAGGCTCAGAGCCCAGAGCTTTGCTGATAGTAAAAATTCATTAAGTGATCAAAATAAAAGATGTGGACCCTCAGTGAGCCCCTGGCAAAGGCAGGCCTCTTTGAGAAAGTGCATGAAACATTCATGCTACAAGGCCTGCACCATTAGCATACTGAAGTCTTATACAGGACTGAAGATGACTCTTTGGATTTGAAGGAGCAAATGCAGATGTCTGACCTCCTTGTCTTGTTCTGGAGTAACCAAGCAGTAGAAAACCCTCTTTATTGATGGGTAAGCGTTTTTGTTTGTTTGTTTGTTTTTTGATAGATTTTTTAAAAAGAAGAATGGTTCACTGCTCTCTTTGTGCAACTTATGGTGATAACAATAAAACTGACAAATAAGACCAGGTGCAGTGGCTCACGCCTATAATCCTGGCACTTTGGAAGGCCAGGGCGAGAGGATTTCTTGAGCCCAGGAGTTTGAGACCAGCCTGGACAACTTAGAGAGACTTCATCTCTACCAAAAAAAAAATAGCAGGGCGTGGTGGTGGAGATGGAAGGTTATTATAATTGGGAGTGGCTTCCAAGGAATGTTTCACTATCAGACTCCCTGTTGTCAGGGAATTTTTTTATCTGACAATCCAGCATGCTTCAGGCAGTGGTGCAGGCCTCCGTGGAACAAGACTTATACTTCCTCTTACCAGTAGGTGTGGGGGGAATAAATCCAACCCATCTTACACATTCAATTGGTTTAGACACGTCAGCTTTTATTTTTCACTGTAGCCTCCAACTCCTGGACTCAAGCAATCCTCCCACCTCAGCCTCCTGAGTAGCTGGGACTACAGGCATGCACCACCACACCTGGCTAACACAACAAGCCCTTGTCTCTACAGAAATAAAAAAAAATTTTTAAATGGTGACATGTGCCTATAGTCCCAGCTACTCAAGAGGCTGAGGCAAGAGAATTGTTTGAGCTCAGGGAGTTGAGCCTGCAGTGAGCCACAATCATGCCTCTGCACTCCAGCCTGGGCAACAGAGTGAGACCCTGTCTCAAAAATAAAATAAAATAAAATAAACCTACATTTTAAGGCAGTGGTATATGGGGTCTTGGGGTTATCATTTTTAGACACTCAAACACTAGAAATTTTCTCTAGATATTTTCTGAGCAGGAGAATATCTGGAGCAATATTGCAAACTTTTGGTGTTAATCAATCCTGAGTCTGAAGGCTTAGAAGCACAATATTAAACTGATTTTTTTTCTGAGCACATATTCTCTCTAGATACAACGAAATTTAAATGACTTGTTTAAGAAAACAGTAATGACTTCATTAAAATGAAATTCCAGCCGGGCTCGATGGCTCAGCCTGTAATCCCAGCTCTTTGGGAAGCCGAGGTGAGTGGACTGCCTGAGCCCAAGGGTTCGAGACCTGCCTGGGCAACTTGGCGAGACCTCATCTCTACAGTAAATTTAAAAAATCAGCTGGGCATGGTAGCACATGCCTGTAATTCCGGCTACTCGGAAGGCTGAGGTGGAAGGATCGCCGAGCCCAGAAGGTCGAGGCTGCAGGGGCCGGGGG